>NC_134485.1:189778590-189903625 GCF_040206685.1 Ascaphus truei | reverse complement strand
AAGTCTATGATCCGTCTAGTGTTATCCGCCTCTTGCCTCCCGCAGATGAACCCTACTTCATCTGGATGGACCAGCTTGGGCATAACCGTATTTAGGCGGTTTGCCAAAAGTTTGGAAAAAAAATTTGTGTCGGAATTGATCAATGAAATCGGACGATAACTCTTACAGTCAGCTGGGTCCTTCCCTGGTTTGGGGATCACTGAAATGGACGCTTGGAGCATTTGGCCGGGTATAGGGGCACCCTCTAGGAATGAGTTAAATAACTTAGTCAGATGAGGGACTAACAATTTTCGGAGCTTTTTGTAATATAGGTTAGAGAAGCCGTCTGGGCCTGGGGCCTTCTACGGCTTCAGTGATTTGATTACCTCTGAGATTTCCTCATCTGCAAAATCTTCCTGTAGCGCCTCCCTTTCCTTTCTGCTCAATTTGGGTAGATTCGCCTCCTTCAAGAATGTCTTCAGTTGCCTACGCGTGGTCTCGCAATGGGAGACCTTCGCCCCATCATATAGGGTCTCATAATATGTTTTAAACTCTTCTACGATTTGTTTAGGGTCAGAAGTTAGGCCACCTTTATTGGTTCGAATTGACTGTATATGGAAATTACTACTCGTGTTTCGGAGTTTGCGGGCAAGCGGGGTATCTGGCTTGTTGGCACGCTCATAAAATTTCCGTCTGGACCAAGTCAGCTCCTTCTCAGCTCGGGAGGCCATCAGTAAGTTGAGTTGTGTTTTGGCATCTAGCCATGCCTTAAGGGTCTGTGCTTGTTTATTTTGTTTGTGTAGGGCGGAGAGGGTTTTTAGGTCAGATTGTAAAGTGAGAATCTTTTTTTCCCTTTCTTTCTTCCACCTACTTGCGATCCCTATGAGTTCTCCTCGTAGTGTCCCATAGGTTAGACTGAGATGCCACGCTACCCATGTTCTCATTGAAATAATCCCTGATCTTTCCCCCAATTGATTGTTCCACCTCGGGGATTTTAATTAAGAACTCATTGAGTTTCCAGGTCGCTCCAGGCCTGTTCAATGTAAAATCGGTGCACCGCAGGTCTACTGGTGCGTGATCGGACCATGAAATATCATGGATTCCCGTGTGGGAGATCTGCGAAACCATTCTATTGGTCACAAAGAGGTAGTCTATTCTGCTGTATCGGTCGTGTGGGTGGGAATAAAATGTGTATTCTCTATCCCCTGGGTGTTGCTCGCGCCAGATATCAACCAGGTTATTGGCCCTGAGGCCTCTGATCCAGGCAGCTCTACCCTGTGGATTTTTCTGTCCGCCCAGGGTGCATCTGTCTGTGTGTGGGTCGAGTGTGTGGTTAAAGTCCCCTCCTAGAATTATTGCACCCTGTGCTGTCTTTTGTAGGATCGTGAAGAATCTGTCAAAGAATGAAACTGCGCGGTCGCTAGGGGCATAAACATTTGCTATGGTGATTGGCTGGCCACGAACGGTCCCAACCATTATTATGAACCGACCGTTTGCGTCTTTCTTTGTGGTTTTTATATCTATTGATATGCGATTGTGCAACAGGATCGCGACTCCTCTTTTTTTCTTATTGGCTGATGCAGCCACCCAGGTCTGGTATCTGCCATCTAAGTATTTAGGGGAGTTACGTCGGGAAAAGTGTGTCTCTTGTAGAAGGATAACGTCAGGGTTCAGTCGTTTGTAATCTGTCATGGCCAAGCGTCGTTTTTGGGGACTGTTAAAGCCCTTTACATTGTGTGATATGACTGTGAGGTCCTTACCCATTGGTGCTTCTTGTGCGAGTCTCTGTGGTGGCGGTCTGGGTGATGGTCCCGTATTGTCGAGGTGTCTGGAGACGTCGAATGCACGTCTTGTGATCATGAGTGCTATTGGCCTGGGAGCGGGGAAAACAGTAGGGAACAAACACAGGGAGTACACAGAAAACATTGAGACAACAACACATAGAAGATTTGGTGAACCCGTGGGATTGATCCTCATTGGGTACCAAGGCTGCCCCTTCTGGGGGTCCGGTCCGGGTCCTTCCTCCACTCTCAATGGGAGAGGGCTCCCGACCCAAATGCACCGGCCCAGTGCGGTCTTGTGCGGGTCTCTCTGGGGGTAAGCCCCAGAATCCCGCCTGGAGTCCCATGCCGACGGCGGGCGTAGTGCTGCCCGTCCCCGCCTTTGAACAAAAAAACATATTAAACATTACTACAAACATTTTCACCTTCAACTTGTGCCATTTCCCTGGTTGAGAGAACATTAGGTCTCTCACCCCTCGACCTTCATCACTGAAAACCGCTTCCTTGCTTTTCCCCTTCAGTGTGCCTACTACTATGTTCTGATATAGTGATATCTTGTCTGAGCAATCTATATACCCTGTAGATATCTCGACAGGAATGCTTGGCAATCTTTCTCTTATCATAGAGGTGCGGGGGGGAGGGCGGGAGGAGAGGGAAAGGGAAGGATTGGGGGGAGTGGGTGGGGGGGGAGGGGTTTGAGGTGGGGGATGTTTGCAGTTATATTTTCTGATTGTGTCTAGACTTAGTGATGCTCCCTAGGGGGTTATCCAACAGGGGCCTGCTCGCTAACATTTCCATATGCACTCTCCCTCCTACGTCCGTGCCCCTAGAACCTGAGGCAATGAGCTAGTAAAACAGAGAGCAATTCATATATAATCTTCACATTGCCCAAGAACCCTCGAATGAGTGTGCCCCTGATCTGGTGGCTTGAGGATTGGGGGGAGGGGCGGAGGAAGGGGGGGGGGATATGCAGGGGGATGTAAGGGTTAGGTGGTAAGGGTACGTGGCGGGGTAGTTGGTGGGGGGCTGGGTGGAAGGGGAACGTGAATTGGGAGTACTGGGGAGGGGGAGAGGGGGGGGGGGTATAGGGCCGTGGTAGGTGGGTGGGAGGGGGGAGGGATAGTGATCTGGGAGCACCGGGGGTGGGGTGGGGTGGTGGTATGGCGTGTAGAGGTGCGATATGAGTGGGAGGGGGGGGGGGGCGATGCATGGATATGTTGTGGGGGAGGTGAGGTATGGGGGGGGGAGAGTTATGAATACGTGGGGGAGGGGGGAGGGATGAGGTGATGGGGGGGGGGATAGTCCGGGAGCCCCGGGGGGGGGGTGAGGTGGTGGTATGGCATATGCATATGGGGTATAGGGGAATGGGTGGGGTATGAGGATGTGATATGCGGGGGTAAGGTATGTGGGGGGGTGGGGTACGGGGGGGATGAGAGGATCTGCTGCTTGTATCAAACTTTTATTTAGCTGCTGCTCGTCCAAAATCCCTTCTACTAGGGTGCCAGTCTCTCGTGTCCACTCCGGAAGTGGTAGGTTGCCTGGAGCGGTCCCCGTAGTCGGCACTTCCGGTGCTGGGAATGTAGCGCCTCAACCAAGATGGCCGCTCCTCTACTTCCGCTGACGTCTATCCGGTCGCCGCCATTCTGTCGCCGGACGTCGGAGGAAGCGGATGTCTCTCAGTCAGCTCTTCCCGCGTCATTCTCTTCTTCATCCGGTGAGTGATGGAGGGCCTGCCACGCGGCGTGGCGTCGCCATCTTCTATGGTGTGCGTGTCACGGCTGGTTTCCGGGTTCGTGGAATTTTCAGCAACTGGATCCGCAGGTAAGATAAGCAGCGCGGGTAGCTGTAGTGTCTATTAACGTTGGTGTAATTGTCCAGGGATCGTTAGGAGTTGGTAGGAGGCTTGTTTCTCAGTTACCAACGTCTTCAGGGTGATTGGCACCATGTGGAACTTAAACTGTGGCTCAACTATAGCCAAAAAAATCTGCATTAACTGCCGCTTTCAGTCTTTTTCTTCTGCCGCCCGGTCTTTGTGTTTCTTGGAGCTGGGGGCCTGTTGCCACTCTGTTGTTGGGCTCTGGTCCCTCCTGGTGACCGGTGCTGGGCCTTCTTCTATTCCAAGTTTATGGAGGAACTCCGGGGCGTCCTCAGGCTCCCTCATAGAGATGGCCTTCCCATTCCTCAGGACCAGGAGTCCGAATGGGAAGGTCCACCTGTACCTGATCGCCTTATCCCGTAATAATTTGGTAACCGGCTGAAGTTTCCTTCTGCGGGCCAGAGTGATGGGGGATAGATCCTGATATAGCTGGAGGGAGGTCCCCTCAAAGTTACAGGTCCCTGGGCCCCTTGCTGTTTGAAGTGCTGCCTCCCGGGTGCTGTAATAGTGCATCCGAACTATCACATCCCGCGGCTGGTCATTGGCTGTTGGCCGGCTCCGGAGGGCCCGATGGCAGTGGTCCGTCGCCAGCTCCGCCACCGGGACCTCCGGTAATAAAGCAGACAACCAGCGGGTAATAAAGTCTTTTATTTCTGTGATGTCTTCCGCGATGCCTCTGATGCGGAGGTTACTCCTGTGGTCTCTATTTTCGGAGTCCTGTTGTCTGTCAGCCAGCTCTGTGATCTGGGCCTGTAGGTGGTTTGCCCGCTTCTCAGCCTTCCTCACGGTGGTAGTGGTGGCCGCCATACTGTCTTCTAGTGCTCCGGTTCGTTCCCCGAGGCCCTGGACCTCCTTCTTCAACTCATGAATTTCGGTGCGGAAGAGCGACTTCATGCTATTATATAGCCGGTCGAAGTCGCATCTTCTTACCGGCAGCTGACCGGCTGTGTCCTCCACCTCATCCTCATGCACCGATTCGGAGCCCGCGGCAGAGCCCGGTGCCATATCTGCCTCGGCCCCCCTCGTTGCTGTCCGGCTCATATATCTTCGTAAGTCGCCGGTCTGCTTTTTCTTTGTTGGTTGCGGGGCCATCCTGGGGTATTCCCCTAACGATATTTGGCACTTTGGAGCGCAAAAATATGTTCAATAGTTCTTATAATTATGTGCTTCGTGTGGCGGGGGCGGGAGCTCTTAACCTAAGCAGCTACCCACCTTACCATCGTGCATGCGCCTCCTGAAAAACCATTGTTACATGGAGCCCATATAAGCGAAAGCTCGCTGTTAACACAGCTTTAAAGCAAAACATGGGAATCAGATGCAAAGCCAGAGAAACCATTCACAGACATGTTTCAACCTTAAAGGGTATCATTAGTGTGAAATTGGTTGTACTGCTGGCTTTGCATTTTCAAGACTGAAGGGTTTACCATCACGTTTTAAGTTATGGTGGGTCAAAAAGGCAACAAGAAACCTCCACCGTATTGCATATAGCAATTAAAAGATCACTTGTGAGCACATTCACAAGTCTTAGGCAGGTTTGCAACCCTGCCTTTCACCATTATGTGACAGTGGGTGGGGGAGTGGGGAATGTGGATGGACTGGGCGCTTCCCAATTAATTTTAGATTGGTGTAATAAGTGACACGCCTTAGATACACACAATAAACCTTACACCACAAAGTGATAATAGAAATAAAAGTGTACAAGTGCAGCTCAACTTCCTCTGGTGGGACAGTTCCAAGTCCCAGGATGTAGAATTTTCTTTTCTTGGGGTTGAGGAGGAGCGCAGGATAAGTTCGTGATATGTGAAAAAATAAAAATATATATAGTGCAGATGGTAGATCACTGCTAAAAAGATAATCAATAAATGAAATGAACTCACAAAAATCGTATTGTATTACTGCATGTCAGAGATCCATCTCTCTCTGACTGGAGCCCTTTGTGTAGCTGGGGTCAGGATGCCTCTCAGTGGAGTGGATGATATGCAAGTGAAAGAAACCACAAATAGTGCATACTGTATAAACTATAAATATGTATTAGTCACAAATATTAAGGAAACTCACATTTTCCATAAATTCAATGGGTGGTGGAGAGAACCGCCGATTGAAGGGTGGTGAAGTGTAAGGCTGCTGCCCGGTGCTTCCTTTCACTTACACCTCACAGTGTAGTTCCGCATCAGTCTCTGCCGTCGCGTCACTTCTGTCACTCCTGACGAAGCAGTGTGCGAAACGCGTAGCGTTAGAGTTTGGAGAGAATTTGCTCACTGAAGGACTGGCAATCTACTGCTGACACCAGACCCATTTTGGCTTCCTGCCCTCACCTGTGATGCGAAACCGGAAGTGACGCGACGGCAGAGACTGATGCGGAACTACACTGTGAGGTGTAAGTGAAAGGAAGCACCGGGCAGCAGCCTTACACTTCACCACCCTTCTATCGGCGGTTCTCTCCACCACCCATTGAATTTATGGAAAATGTGAGTTTCCTTAATATTTGTGACTAATACATATTTATAGTTTATACAGTATGCACTATTTGTGGTTTCTTTCACTTGCATATCATCCACTCCACTGAGAGGCATCCTGACCCCAGCTACACAAAGGGCTCCAGTCAGAGAGAGATGGATCTCTGACATGCAGTAATACAATACGATTTTTGTGAGTTCATTTCATTTATTGATTATCTTTTTAGCAGTGATCTACTGTACCATCTGCACTATATATATTTTTATTTTTTCACCTTTCACCATTATGCCCAGCATACAGTGCTCCATGTAACAATGGTTTTTCAGGAAAAAAACGGACACGTTGTATGCTCATTTGCATGGCATTTCCCAGAATCCCTTGATGCAGTGGAAGCACTGTATGCTGGGGATAATGGTGAAAGGCAGGGTTGCAGACCTGTCTAAGACATGTGAATGTGAGATCTAATACTCGTGGCTGCATCTGTAGGTGTAAATTGAATCCTCAGAAAACCAGCTACGGACTATTGATGCATCTTGTTTATCTCAAAAGAGAAAAGACCTAGGGAGGTGTACATGCACCCAGTTATTACATTCTTTTTAAGTATTTGGGGGCCTTAGGGGAATGCCCTCTCTCCTGTCCCCGCTTTGGAGAAATATGGAAGGGGAAGGGGGCTGTCACTTGGAAATGCGTTCTACATTAGAAAAATGTAAAAAAAAAATTTAAATGCATATTTTCTCATAGTACAGAACTGATTTATTTAAAAAAAAAAACATACATGTAGGATATTGCTTGAACTGCAGCTTTAATTACCAATGACACTATTGTAGTGTACGGTATGCCTGCTAAACAGTATCAATGCTTGTAATCAACGCGTCTTAACGCATGCGCAATAACGGAAATAATAGCATATTTTTTTTCCCCAGAAAACAAACTTTGACATCAAGTGGCAAAAGATAAGGAGGAAGTTTGATGGAACTCTAAAATCGTTTTTTTTAAATGATTTGCTTTTTTAACTTTTTTACAGTCAGTATTACCAGCTTCACGCTTTTAAAACTCTGCAACGCTATTTTTTTGGACAACACACTATGCACTGTACAGTACTGTATACACTGTATGATCGATTCAATTACATGTCATAACCTGTACTAAAATTTCCACTCGCATGCGAATTGTGAATCTGATTTACAAATTCAAAGAGGAAAAAAAATTAAAGTGGCAATGTCATTTTTATTGAGAAGGAGAGAATTATTGTGAGCTCTATACAAAACCTTATACAGTATGATGCTATGTTTTCATATTCAATACATTTTAACATTGTTATCATCACTACTTTTTTTTTTATCAATCACTTATTTTGCAGTATAATTACAATAGACTTGTAGGTGTAATCAATTCTGCTAAGAAACCACAAAAATAAATATTAATATCTTTTATTCTATATTTATTATTTATTATTCAATACTTTCAACTTTTGCTAGGCTTGCTCTACTTTTCATACTGTTTCTGTGACTGGTCTCTGTGAGTGTTAACTCGATTACATTTTAAAACAGCTCCAAGGATTCAAGGATGCACACACATTAAACAAAGATGGACTAATTTAGTTGCAAAGAGCATTCGAGTCGTTATCCTTAACTCCCCTGGGCCATGGGAGATTCCTTAAAAAACAAAGACACATTAACTTTGAGCTTTGGGTTCTTGGCTTGAGTAATTATTTTGCCTTGTTTGAAATGCATGCACATCACAGCATTAGAGTAGTTGCACCTTCCCCCCTCACAAAGCCCTAGCGAATAAAGCATTCAAATGCTTATCGACACCTCCCAAGAGCCATTCATTATTTTTCAGGCTTTAAAGTACTGTAGAGTCTTGAGACCGGTTTCACACGCATATGAAGTGTGATAAGTCCTTCTTGGGGATTTGGCAAGAATGACTTCACATTCAATGTGAATTTCATGTCTGAAAAAAAAAGGCATACTTTTTTTCTCATCAAGGGCTTAATAAATGAGTGATTTTAAGAAACCATTATGTGAAGCATGTTTTTTTATATTTTATCAATTTTTCCATTCTTAAAATCACTTGCTTTTTATTTCTACTGTATACTTATATACTGAATGAGGTGGCATACTCTAATTTTTATTTGGGGGTGGGGGAGGGTTCAAATGATTCTGATGAACTGATTATTTTTCACACATTCTCATTCTTTTGCAGGCTGCATTGCATTCTGTAGTTCTTTTGTCATTGAGAGAGGGGGGATTAGGACAAATTATTGACTGTTATTATGCATACAGTTGGCACATTTCCTCCCCCCCCCCTTTCTGTAGTGCTGCATCTCTGAAAGAACAAAAATGTCACCAGGATTAGTGCATTTGCATAGGCCTTGAGTATTTAACAATATTGGACTATAACTACTGTCTAACTATTTATAACTGTATAACTACCGTATATACAGTATATAACTATATATAAATGATAACTATAATAGGTAAGACAGGACACACATGTCTAATACAAATGCACTGTATACTGTACTGTATATAATACTGTATATATAAAATGGTTATTTTGAGTGCCATTCTTGCTGTACTATACTTACTGTACCTGTACTTACCTTACTACAGTACGCTGTAAAAGAACAGTCAATACGCTGGTAATAAGTCAATATAGTTATTGCATCTTTGTACTGTGGATATGAAAACTCCTTATTCCTTGTGTTAATTACTCCTTTTTGGATGGTATAAAAACCTGTCTGAGATGATCGTTCAGTGCATACCACACCAATTCTATGGGTTTCAAATCTGGTGATCTGGAATGGGACGGTAAAAAAATGGTGAATTAGTTGAACAGATAAAAACAGTTTAAAACAATGAGAAAATGTTCTTGTACACTGGAGTACTTACTCCGGCAGCGTCTTAAGCCAATATGAGGCGATATGTTTAGGGTCATTGTCCTGGAAGAAACGGTGACCACCAGATGGGAAATCCTATCTAATGTATTCAACAATATGCGTGTCAATTTGCTCTTAAAAAAATACTTTATCCATGATTCCTGGAACAATAGAAGAAAAATTTAACATTAGGGTACAAAATACACTACAGTTGTACAATGTATAAGACCACAGCATGTGTCTTTGAGCATTATTTTCATGATCATGCATCCTGGTCCACATCTAGAGACAGCACCCCACACGTGCATCTTCAGTGGGTGCTTGGGTCGCGGCTTCAGAGATAGGCATCCTTTTTTGTGGAATGCAAAATTGGCAAATCTCTCAAGAGCTACAGTTATCTCATCAGAAAGGATGACATCTCGAAAAGTCTCACCACTTTCGATCCATGCCCATGCTTGGTCCACTCTTTTGATCTTGTTGGCCTCCCTTATCATAGGATACGCTCTGTAATGGCAAGGAATAATTTTACAGGTACAGTAAAACCACTTTTACCTACTGCCCAGTACTAACTACAGCACAGCACTCTGCATACAGTACTATTGCAATATACTAAACGTTATTACTACTGTATACTGTACTATAAAGCATTCACAGGGATATTACTACTGTATACTGTACTTTATTTAGTACTCTTTGCAATATACAGTACTGTACTTTGTTTCAGTAAAACACTTACTTTACACGTCCATATTTCCATCCCAATTGTCGTCTCATCACCCTGATGCTGGTCTCAGATACTGTGATATTGTGAGCTTTCTCTAGAGCAGTCTTGACTCTTGCTGCACAACGCTTATCATTATCCTCACTGATTTCATCCACCAGATGCTTTGTCGTCCTAGAGTGTAAAGGAAAAGATAACAATTTGTTACAGTAGGCCCAAAATTAAGTCAACACAAATACTTGACATACAGTGCAGTACTGTGTACAGTATTCTAAAAAAATTGCTTGGAAAAAAGTAAACACTGAAATGCATTTTGATATGCAAGACGTTTTTAGAGTAATACAGTTCAAGTTTTTTGCGCTAAAATAAGGAAACAAGTACTGTAAACACACAAATGTATTTTATCAGCAATACAGTATTACATACAGTAATGAAAACAAAAATACTTACTCTGTGTTGACTGTGGGACTCCGCTTTACACTTTTTGGCTTACCATGCACAAGATAACTGACAGTGCTTTTTGTTAAAACGAGGCCCGAAGAATGTAACCAGCGTTGGATCTGTAAAATTCCATGTCCTTTCTTGTACATATCCTGTATTCTCATGCTGAGATCCTTTACCAAAAATTCATAAGGACATCCAAAACCCACCAGGAAGACCTATAATTTCGGGTATCGAATCGATGTGCTCCAACTTGTCTGAATACATCGACAAATTTTTGCAAAAATATGTTGTTTCTGGCAAATCTCACCTTAAAGATAAAGCGCAAATTTGATCAATTTTAGGAGATACACAATGGGAAGACAATTATATACTTGTGACATGTGATGTTTCTTCATTATATACATCCATAGATCACGTACAAGGGTTGGATGCAATTAATAGAATTTTAACAGAGGAAAAAAATTTGGATAAAGTACAAATACATTTTATTTTAGAAGGGATGAGTTTTATATTGTCCAAAAATTACTTTTGGTTTAATCAAGAATTCTTCTTACAACTCTGTGGCACTGCAATGGTGACAAGGTTTGCGCCAAGCTACGCGAATTTATTTATGACCATCTGGGAAAATGATCACATTTGGTCTTCGCATAAGTTTGGCGTGAACCTGGTCCTTTGGAAAAGATAAATCGATGATGTGTTTTTAATTTGGAATGGCGACGAAGTTTTATTAAATACATTTTTAAAATATAGTAATACTAATAATTTTAATCTTAAATTTATATCCAATTTTAGTAGGACAAATGTTGAATTTTTAGACCTTGTTATTTATATCGAAGAGAATACTATATTAACTAAAACATTTTTAAATTAGTGGACAGCAATAACTATATATTAAACAGTAGCTGCCATCACCCAAAGTGGATCACTAATGTTCCTCAGGGACAATTTATGAGGATGAAAAGAAATTGCACTAAAACAGAAACTTATGAGGAACAGTCTGAATTATTGATAAATAAGTTTATAGAAAAAAGTACAGCCAAATAAATATTAGAGCAAAATTAAAAACTGACACACTTGACAGACAACTTCTGCTAAAACCTTCTATTCCCAAGACAAATAAAAAGATAGATTTTGCGACCACTTTTGTAACACAATATAATAGGGAAGCCAATAAAATTAAACAAGCCCTGAACAAACACTGGCATATTCTGCAGAATTACCCAGTTTTGGGAAGTGTATTACCAGCAAGGCCGCATATTGTATTTAAAAAAGCAAAGAATTTAAAACAGAAATTAGCGCCTAGTGTTCTCAAAATTAAGAAAGAGAACACACAAGAGATAAACTGGTTAAAGAGTCCGCAAGGTTTCTATTCATGGGGTAACTGTAAAGTTTGTGACTTTTGTTGTAAAGGGGGAAAAAATATTTTTAAGTCCAATATAACAAATGACAAATTTAAAATCAAACAATTCATTAATTGCAATACAAATTTCATCATTTATCTATTGGAATGCTCCTGCGGCTTGCAATACATAGGACAAACTACTCGTGCTTTGAAAGTCAGGGCATTGGAACATATAGGAAACATAAGAAGAAAAGTAGACACACACAGTGTTCCAAAACATTTTAATCTTTTTCATGCGTCCAATCCAAAAGATTTAACTATTAAAGGTATTGAACATGCCCCCCCTAATTGGAGAGGGGGTGATCGTGTGAAAGAATTAATAAAAAGAGAGATCTTTTGGATTCACCGCTTAAAAACATTAAGTCCGGCAGGTTTAAATGCTGATATAGAGGGTTTTTATTTAACCCTGTGTGTTTTCTGTTTCCATTTTTATATATATTTATTAAATAGATGTTCCGATTCCCACAATATATAATGTAGAATTAATTTTATTATGTAAGCTTTGATGGAGAGAGATATGTATATTTATTTTTTATATATCTTTATATTTTATATTTAAATGTATTTTTATATAATATTCATATATTTTAATGAATCTTATAGAATATTATTAATATATACTTAGTTACTTATTTATGTATATTATAAAATGTTTGTTCTATACAAATTTTGAACTTTTTGCTCTTATTCTTCCCCACTTTTCCTTTATTTTCTTATTTCATTTTATTTTCCTCTATGTTTCGAGTGTCATAATCCCATTAGACTAGCTATATACTAGTATCCAATCAATACCCTTAAAAAACAATTGTTAGCAATGTAATTGGTCTATATGTATTTATTAGTTAGTTTTTATTATATGTATTAGTTAATTTTTAATTGTATTTTTGTGACAATGTTAAAAAAGTTTGTTTTAAAGTTGTTAGCAATTATGGAGGCAGTAGTCCCGCCCATTGGCCAATCACAACTGTGATAACCCAACCATTGAGAAGCCATGAAATATCCCATCATCCAATTATAACCTAATAGGGGTATATATATATTTGAAGCTATGACGTAATAGCTTAAACTCCTGATGAAGCTTGGAGACAAGCGAAACGCGTTGAGTTGAACAGCAGCAGTCTAGGAGTGTACCCAGCACTCCACCTAACCCGTGTGTTCCAATTCTGTGATCGATCGCAACCAGAAGTGACGCGACGGGCCAAACCGGAAGTGACGCGACGCAATCTCAGGAGTGGGGCTGATGGCGAACACGAAAGCTGCGCATCTTTATTTTTATGTGTCTATGCACATAGTGCAAAATGTGAGTGCAATATTTATTGCTTTATAAATATGTATACATTGAACATGCAATGTTGCACTAAGAGTGTCATCTCTTTTATTGAGGGTCTGTCCTGCTGAAGCCTGGCACTTCATATCAAGCAAGTCTTCCATACCACTTACACACTGCTGGTATATTATTGAGAAATTGTGAGTCCCCACTTGTGATTTATGGAGTTGTTTTTTCTGTAGAACATACTACACTATATATTCTCATTTTTTTCTTCACATACGGTGACATCTGCGCTCCCCACAAGTTTCTTCCTGCAATCAACAACAGGAAGAATTGGATCTTCTCCTTAAGGGTTGAGCTGCGAAATTCACTTGTTTTTTTATTCACTAATTCACTTTATTTACTATATTCACATATATATATATAAAGCACTTTATAAGATTTTATTATGTCACTGCACCTCTATTAGAAGCGCCTCATAACCTTTTTTTGCACTTGAGATCCTTTGAAACAAGTTTCCTCAGCATCGCTGCTTTAGGAAAGAAATCAAGCACAGAGGAATGTATAGACAAAAAAACAGATTTTAAGTGCGCAAAGAAACCCTCTATTGCAGTAAGGGAACATAACCCATATACACCTAAGTGATATAAATATAACACAACTTTGGAAGGTATAGGGTCTGCAGCTGTGGATATAGGAGTGAGAAATCACTCCTAGAACTGAAACAAAAGAAAACAAGCGCAGATGCAAATGGTGAAGTAAGTTCAAATCAATTAATATATATTAAAAGGTATGATATCTGCGTACATTAGTGAAGACAAAATATTGTGCACTTAGGTTAACATGTTACCCGGCACCACCAGACGCACAGGAACCGTAGAACCGCAGCAACCGCCGTGTCACCAAGATGGGTGAGGTAACGCTGATCATCCGTCGTTTTAGGCCGTCACTGGCTGTACTAGTCTGGCTCTACGAAGTCTGTAAGAACGTCTTTGCACCGTGCCCGCTGGAACCGCCGTCAGGCTCGTCTCTCTGTAAAGTCCACGTAGTTTTGCAGCCTATTCGCGACTTGCCGTAAGGCAATCCTTGCCGCAAAGTGGATTGATGACATCACAAGAAAGTTCGGAGCAAGTCTCTCTACACCTCAGCAAGGGTATATGGCAGAGATAGAACCGTAGGGGCTGGATACTAAATATATCCAACGCACGTTTCATAGCATAAGCTACTTCATCAGGGATAGAATACAAATATAAAATCACAGGATATATACCATATCGCTGCACAGGATAGGTCAATTGAGCCTCAGTATAAACCAATAGGATCTAAGTATGTTAGAACTCACATATGTTTGAATAATGAAGGTCTTAATTAGGACCCAGGCCTTGAAAAGATTAACCCATCGTGGGCAGCAATAGCTTGGAAAAACAACCTACATATTAAACCTTTAATTATAAAATTCTCAGCACATATTAATAAGATTTGTGTGTTCACATGAGTCTCTGCAATAGAACAAACAAAAAATTAGTAAATAGTAATTAAAAATAGTAATCAAAATACTTCAAGACAACATATTCACCGCTTATGAGTCATATTTTAATGAAGACAAAGCCCAGGGAATTTAAACACATAGAAACACATAGAAAGAGCCTAAGGAATTTAATAGAGACACCATATATCAATGTTTTCGTTCAGGCCATTTATACCAAGGGTGTCTAATTTCTGTATCCAGAATGTCTCCTGAATGGAGACATCCTTAAGTCTGTCCCCTCCCCGTCTATTACATGAAATATATTTAATTCCTTTGAAAGTTAGCGATGAGGGGTCCTTATTGTGGTGAACAGAAAAATGGCATTTTTTATATTCCTCACATGTTCTTGAATGTGGAGTTTTAAGCTTCGTTTTGTGCGGCCTACATATTGTAGACCGCACGCACATTCCAATAAATACATCACGTGAGTCGTATTACAGTTAATAAAATCAGATAAAGAAAAAAGTGATCTGCGCTCAAAAAATTGTGATATTGTGCTCTTAGTGATCTAAGTGATTATATATTGTGATAAATAAACAATGATAACCTGTTTACAAAAATTGAGATTATGCTGCTGCGCTCGTGGTATCGCTCCACAAACCGAACTAGTGCAAAAACAAAAAGAGAGACAGCGCAAAAAACCTCATTGTGCAATGTATAAACAAAATTGTATTGGTAAACTGGTAAGTATCACACGTACATCAATATGGTAAAAGTTAGGCAAGACATGTTATGGACATGTTATCACTCTGTGCTCTGGAATCCTTGAATTGGGGTCACCTGGATCAGCTCACTTCCCGCAGGTTCCATGGAATGATAGAAGACCGCTTTGTGGATCAATCCAGGACCTCCGTTTGGCAAGATGCAGGCACAGTGACCGCCGCCACAGAGGAAGAAACTGCTCCGGTTCTAGCCACCGCAGTAAGGAAGTCTCACAACCGGTTACTCACTCCTCGATCGCCAGATGCACACCAGTGACGTCACCAAGCGGCGTCAGCATAGGATCAGTGTCGCACGCGGATGAGTCACTGTTTAGGGGAGACGGAAGTCCCGAGACTGTCCAGAGCCACAGATTGACACAAACAAATGGCATAAAAACCTCCAATGGGTAAAAGGAGAATGTGTCCTCAATCCAACGCGTTTCGTGTATCAAACATTCCCTGACGAAGTCTTTGATACACGAAACGCGTTGGATTGACGGCGCATTCTCCATTTACCCATTGGAGAAGCTCACTCCCTCCCACATATAAATGATTAAAAGCTCACTCCATGGCATCTCCCACTCTCAGGGGAACTTGCCTGCTTACTGTGTGATTGTGACAAATCTATTACAGAGTACTTTTCCTGGTAATGTACAGGTTAATAAAAGCTTCAATCAGACTTAGAACTTTTGCAACTACTATTGACAGATTTATTATAAATCATTATTCCTGGCAATGCACAGGTTATTAAGAATCTATATTAGTGTAGGGACCCTTGAAACGTGGTCTGCCGTGCAGTTGGCTCAAGGGCTTACAACAATTTGGCCAAAATGTTAAACTAAAAGACCATTTTATTTATTAGTTATTTTTACATGTATATTTAGGCACTGTACCGTATATAAGTTTTTCTGGATGTGCACTGAGCTTTGTCTGTGTTTTATGTTATGTCCCTGGTTTTAAATATATATATTGCCATGCTCAGTAGCACTCCTCTGTGAAACTTATACACTGGCGACACACTTTATTCGAGCTCGGCTAGTCCCACGAATTCGGGTATACCCGGGTGTATTGAGGTTTGTGACTGTTTTCTGCCCGAGTGCATTGAGGTATTTTCCAGGCAGGGATTGAAGCATTTTATTCCCGCTGGCTGCAATACTGCACAGTATATATATATATATACTGCATTACAATTCATGAATTTATGCCATCTGGTAGACACGCGAAGCATTGCAGCCTATTAAATCCTAATCATTATCATTTAACGGATCAGCCGCCTGTCAGCCAGGCATGAACCCAGGCTGGGAAGGCAAACGCAATGGGGCTTGTCAGAGGTGAGGAGCGGCGCATTCCAGGTATCTGCCAGGTACATACTGGGTATTTGCTCGAATAAAGTGTGTCGGTGCAGTATGCTTATATATATGTTGTGGGTATTTTGGGGGTTCAATATGAGCTTGTAGGTGTTCTTTATGTTTTATAATTCTTGTTCCGCTAGTCTTAGCTGATTGGAGTGTTGCAATCTCCTACCTAATTGAAGCTCACTCCCTCCCACATTTAAATGGTTAAAAGCTCACTCCATGGCATCTCCCACTCTCAGGGGAAATTGCCTGCTTACAGTGTGATTGTGACAAATCTATTACAGAGTGCTTTTCCTGGTAATGTACAAGTTAATAAAAGCTTCAATCGGACTTAGAACTTTTGCAACTAATATTGACAGATTTATTATAAATCATTCTTCCTAGCAATGCACAGGTTATTAAGAATCTATATTAGTGTAGGGACCCTTGAAACGTGGTCTGCCGTGCAGTTGGCTCAAGGGCTTACAACAATTTGGCCAAAATGTTAAACTAAAAGACCATTTTATTTATTAGTTATTTATACATGTATATTTAGGCACTGTACCGTATATCAGTTTTCTGGATGTGCACTGAGCTTTGTCTGTGTTTTAGGTTATGGCTCTGGTTTTAACTATTGGTTTTGACACAAGCCAGGTTTTTCCTAAGGTACTATCCGAAACCTTCCCTATGTCACTTGGGGCTAAGGCATCCTTTAGAGTCCGTACTTTTCTATATATAAATTTTGGATAGGGGGTAAGATGACCATTCAGCATCTCGATCAATAGAAAGAATACCCCAGTGTTTTTTAATAACTTCCTCTATCTGTGTATGCATAAAGTTATAATTTGTAATAAATGCAACTTCCATCCTTTTTGTCTCGTTTGTCTTTTTCTTTTTAGGTATTAGCAAATTTGTACGGTCTATTTTCCTGACTTTTTCCAGTTCTATCATAAGCTTTTCGTAATTGTATCCCCGTTCTAAAAATCTCAGAAACAAGAACTGTGCCTGTTCCTCAAAATCTGTTTCGCTAGTGCAATTCCTCTTGACTCTCACAAATTGACCTCCAGGTATGTTGTTTATCCATGATTTTTAATGGTTGCTGGAGGCCAAAAGAAGATTATTTGTATCCACTTTTTTGAAGAATGTGGTTGTGCGTACATCAAATTCCTCTGAAGCAGACAAATTCAGATCCAAATTGGTGACATTCTCTGTGTGTGTGACGTGGGTGAAGACCAGATTGAATTCGTTATTATTTAGATATATCATAAACTGGTTCACAGACTCCTCATCGCCCTCCCACACACAGAGAATGTCATCTATATAGCGATGCCACACTACTATTTGTGCTTTAAACGGATTATTGCACCAGATGTGAGTCTCTTCCCAGTTCCCCATATACAGGTTTACGAAACTGGGGGCAAAACGTGTGCCCATTGCAGTTCCGCAAACCTGCAGGAAGAACTGGGAGAGAAATAGAAAGTAATTGTGGGTCAGCACAAATTCGATGGCTTTTACAATGAAATTCCTATTTAGATCATTAAATTGAGAGTCTTTTCTCAGGCACTCGTCAATCACCGACAAACCCTTATCGTGAGGAATACTTGTATACAGAGCCTGTACGTCGCATGTAAGCCATCTGTATGTCTTTTTCCATTTGAAATCAGAAAACAGATTCAATACAGCGGATGTGTCTTTCAAGTGGGAGGGTAATTTCCCTACCAGGCTCTGCAAGAAATAATCCACATATTGTGAAAGGTTCGCGGTTAATGACGATATGCCCGAGACTATAGGCCTTCCCGGTGGATTCAACAGGGACTTATGCAACTTAGGAAGATGGTAGAAAACCGGAATCTTTGGTGAATTTGAGTATAGGAATGAATATTCCTTTGGTGTAATTACTGTCAGGGATAGTGCTTCATCTAACAATACCTTTAAAGACAGAAGAAATTGATTCGGCGGATCTGAGGCCAATTTCTTATAAAAGACAGGGTCACAAAGGAGTTGGTGTGCCTCTTGTTCATGGACAGAGCGATCTTGAAGTACAACACCTCCTCCTTTGTCAGCCTGTCTTATAATAAGTTGTTTATTTTCTTGTAAGAATTTTAATGCGAGACCTTCTGCTTTGGTGAGGTTGTGTTTAAACTTTCCCAAAGTTCCAGTCTCAGTTAGGCCATTAACCCTAGTGTAGGTGTTGGTGCAAACACTGGGATTAGACAATACATTTTTACAGGGGAATAAACAGTTGGATTCTGAAGCAAGGTAAAAACACATTACTGGACCACAGTCCAGTTAACCCCTTGCTTCCCAAGTGAGAGCAGGTGGTGGCCAAATGGGGTGTAACCCCTTTAATCCCAGGCCAAATCCCCTCTCCCATGACAATGGTGTTGTTACGCCGGAGTAGCCCGCAGATCAGACCTGTCCCTAGAACTGAGGTGGCAGGTATGAATACACACACCGACAGAGCGAGGGACGTGTCCGGGTTGTGGTATTAGATGGTGCCAGGCCAGATGGGGTGTATTGCGAGAATACTTGCCGATACCGTTTTCCCATAAGAATGGTCGTTGCCGTTGCCGAGATCAGGGGTAGGAGATGTATGGAGGAATCGAGATGAGTGCCGAGGTCGAAGGGAGCCAGAAGGTACTTAAACAGGAACAATCCGAAGTCGAGAGCCAAAGGGGGTAGTCTGCCAAGCCGCGTCTAAACCGAGAGAATCAAAGAACAAGCACTGTGAAACACCCATACAAAAACTATGACGAGCGAGGAAGCACAGAACAGAGAGGGTATATAAAGCTGGAACAGCCAACCAGGAGAGGGGGCATGCCTGGAGGAGCTTCAGTGCATTGGCTGCTGTTCTTAGAGCTCAGGTGACATTCAGCAAGAGCCAGATTGTAACCATGCGGTGTTTGGGGGCGGAGCCTGAGTGATGATAAGTTCAAGGGCTTTTGTGTGTGCACTGTAAGTCCAACGTGTGCATGAGAGGAAGCAACGTGGGGTGCGTACGTGCGTGCGGGGCGGCGATTCCGCGCCGACGGCTGTGGCGCAGAGCGAGGAGGAAGAACCTCGTGGAGCGTCCCACCATGCCGAGGGGTAAGTGATGAAGCTGAAGGGGGCTTGCGTGGTTGTAGTGGAAGGGTCTGAGCAGTGTAAGGAGAGAGCCGTGAGCTCCGCCTGAGACGCTGTGTGCTCACATTCCTAACAGTACCCCCCTCTTCAGGATCGGCCTCAGGACGATCCAAAAACGGCTTGTCTGGAAATTTCCTCCTAAAAGTCTTCAGGAGGCTGGGTGCATGGATGTCTTTGAGCGGAACCCAAGACCTCTCCTCGGGTCCGAAACCCCTCCAGTGGACCAAAAACTGAAGCTGCCCCCTGGAGATGCGGGAGTCCAGTAAGGCTTGTACCTCGTATTCCTCGTTATTGAGTACCGTGACTGGATCTGGCTTGCTGGTCTGTTTAGGAAAGAAACGATTGGCAATGTGGGGTTTTAATAGCGAGGTATGAAAAACGTCTGGGATCCTCATGGAGGGTGGTAGTTTAAGGCGAAACGCCACTGGGTTAATCTGCTCCACGACGGGAAAGGGTCCCAAAAACCTAGGTGCCAATTTAGGGGAAGGGACTCTCAAGCGGATGTTTCTTGATGAGAGCCATACTAAATCCCCTGGCTTGTAGTTGGGTGCCTGCCGACGGTGGCGATTGGCCTGAAGTCTAGCAGTATCGGCGGCCTTGTGGAGAGACTTTTGTACCTTGGACCAAATGTCTTGGAGAGTGGAAATCCGTTCGTCTACCGCCGGTACCCCAGAAGCCAGATTAGAAATGGGTAGGCAGGGAGGGTGAAACCCATTATTGACAAAAAATGGAGATTCTCGGGTGGATTCACTTTGGGCCGAATTGACCGCGTACTCTGCCCACGGGAGGAGTTGGGAACAATCATCCTGGGAATCGGAGATGAAACATCTGAGGTATTTCTCCAGCGACTGGTTAGTTCTCTCCGTCTGTCCATTGGACTGGGAATGGTATGCAGAGGAGAAGGAAGAGACAATTCCCAGTCTCTTAGTGAAGGTCCTCCAGAACTTGGAGATGAACTGGGATCCTCTGTCAGAGACAATGGAAGATGGAATGCCATGGATCCTAAAGATATGCTCGGAGAAAATGTCTGCTAGGGCGGAAGAGGAGGGCAGTCCCTTGAGGGGAATGAAGTGGGCCATCTTCGAAAACCTGTCTACGACAACTAAAATTGTGTTGAAGCCCCTAGACCTAGGGAGGTCGACTATGAAATCCATGGAGATATGGGACCATGGAAGAGCAGGCACTGGCAATGGGAGGAGAAGTCCCTGAGGTCTCTGTGGAAGTGTCTTGTTCTGGGTGCATACAGGACAAGCGCGAGTGTATTCCGCAATGTCTTTAGACATACTGGGCCACCAAAAGTTCCGACGAATTAAGTCTAACGTCCTTCTGAAACCTGGGTGACCTGCAGTTTTAGAAGAGTGTCCCCAATCTAGGACCTCTGGAATGAATCTGTGCGAGACGAAGAGCCTGTTAGAGGGGATCGCCGTGTTTGAAGGGATCTGTTGCTGGTCCCTTTTGATCTTGTCTAGCGATTTGAAGGTGGAAGTAGCCAAAATTCTCTCGGGAGGTAGGATAGGTTCCAAAGCTGCCTCAGGCCTGTCTTCCGAGGAGTATTGTCTGGACAACGCATCTGCCTTCACGTTCTTCGTTCCCGGGATATAGGATAGATGATAGTTGAAGCGAGAAAAAAAGAGCGCCCAGCGAGCTTGTCGAGGACCGAGGCGATGTGCACCTTCGATATAAAGTAAATTTTTGTGGTCCGTTAAAATAGAAAATGTCTCCCTTGACCCTTCCAACAGATGTCTCCACTCTTGTAGTGCCATTTTAACGGCCAATAACTCTCTGTTGCCGACGTCATAATTCCTCTCGGCGGAGGAAAATTTCTTAGAGAAATACGCACAAGGGTGAAGTTTATCCTTGGGCGAGTACCTCTGTGATAGTACAGCCCCTGCACTGCAGTCCGATGCGTCAACTTCTATGACAAAGGGAAGATCTGTGTTGGGGTGGCGCAGGATCGGTGCCGTGACGAATGCCTCTTTAAGGGCCTGGAAGGCGGAGATTGCTTCGGCGGACCAGGCAGAAGGATCAGCCCCTTTCCTAGTCAACGCCGTGATGGGGGCCACTAGAGTGGAGAAATTGCGAATGAACTTCCGATAGTAGTTCGCAAATCCTAAAAAGCGCTGGATAGCCTTGAGAGTCTCTGGTCTGGGCCATTCCGTAACTGCCTGGAGTTTACCTGGATCCATCAAAAAGCCTTCGTCCGAAATAATGTAGCCCAGAAATTGGGTAGAGCGTTGATGGAAGGTACACTTCTCTAGTTTGGCATACAGGTGATGTTTGAGTAGACGTGAGAGGACGTACGAGGTGTGATGAATGTGATCCTGAAGATTTTTGGAGAAGATCAAAATGTCATCTAAATAGACAATAACAAAGATGTTGAGCACCTCCCGAAATACGTCATTAATAAAGTCCTGAAAGACAGCCGGGGCGTTACATAAACCAAAAGGCATGACGAGGTACTCATAATGCCCACAGCGGGTGTTGAAGGCCGTCTTCCACTCGTCGCCCTGCCTGATGCGGACCAAGTTGTAAGCCCCATGGAGATCCAATTTGGAAAATATCTTAGCCCCACGCAGTTTATCGAAGAGTTCCGTGATCAAGGGGAGAGGATAGTGGTTCTTGATGGTGATACAGTTCAAGCCCCGGTAATCAATACATGGCCTCAGAGTACCATCCTTTTTCTTCACGAAAAAGAACCCTGCTCCCGCCGGGGAACTGGAGGGCCATATGAATCCTTTCTCAAGATTCTCCTTTATGTAGTCCTCCATGGCTTGAGACTCAGGTATCGACAATGGGTAAGTCTTGGACTTGGGCAAGGTGTATCCTGGGACCAAATCGATGGGGCAATCGTAGGACCGATGAGGAGGCAATGTTTCTGAGCGGACCTTGTTAAAGACCTCATGGAAAGGGTGATACACAGGGGGAAGAATGGAGTCCTGAGTCATTGTGTTAGCCAAGAGTTTGGGAGACTTCCCTGACCTCGGTTTCCAGGTGATGGGGGTAGGTGAGACCCAGTCAATTGGAGGGTTGTTCTTCTGCAACCAAGGTAGGCCGAGGGTTACTGGCGTACCTGGGGCCTGGATGGCGTCAAGTACCAGGGTCTCGCTGTGGGAGTAGGTATATAGCAGGAGAGGTATGGTCTGTAGCGAGATTAAGGGTGGAGACAGCGAACGACCATCAATCCCAACCAAGGCAATAGGTTGGGCCTTCTTCACCAAAGGTATCCGGTTCTGTTTAGCGAAATCGAGGTCTACAAAGTTTCCTCCAGCACCGGAGTCGATAAATGCAGCAGTAGATGTGCGAAACTCAGCGCCTGCGAGAGAGATGGGAATCGTAAGTTTCTTAGGCAGTGCCTCCTTGGGGAGGGGACGAGGAGAGATAACACCCAGTGAGAGCCCCTCCATACTCACTGAGTGTTCCCATTTCCCGGACGCAAAGGGCATGCACGGACCAGATGTTCAGGGGATCCACAGTAGAAACAGAGTCCGCCGGCGTAGCGGTGTTGTCGTAGTGGATTCCGGATCTGTTGCACCCCTAATTGCATTGGCTCGGGAGGCTCCAGTGCCAGCTGCTGTGAAGGAGGTGGTCTAGGAACCAGAGGAGAGTTGGGGAAGTGTGCTTGGAAGGTTAGTGGCCGGGCATTCTGATGCTCCGAGCGTCGTACCTGGATGCGTTGATCAATACATACGGCCAAGTCAATGAGCGCCTCCAATTGGTCTGGCATGGGTTGCCGAGCAAGCTCGTCCTTGATGGACTCTGAGAGACCTTGCCAGAAGACGGAGACGAGCGGCTCTTGTCCCCAGTTCGTCTCGGCGGCGAGCGTGCGAAATTCCACTGCATACTGTGTCACCGATCTTCGCCCCTGAGTTATTTGGAGGAGGGAAACAGACGCCATCTCCCGGCGTGCAGGGGAATCTAAGACTTGTCGGAACTCACCCTTGAAGGCTAGGTAGTCTTGTGTCAGGTCCGGGCGCAACTCCCAGACTGGCGAGGCCCATGCCAGCGCGCTGCCCGTCAGTAGGTTGTACACGTAGGCTACCTTCTTCCAGCCGGTGTCATACTGAAGGGGTGCCATTTCAAATTGAACCTCACACTGGTTAAGGAAACCTCTGCACTCCTGCGGGTTGCCAGCGTACGGCTTGGGAGGCGGTATCTTCACATCCTGACTGCTGGGTCTGACTGGTTCTGCAGCCTGTGGAGGAGAAAGAGGAACAGGTGCTTCCGGTACCAAAGCCGAAAGTTTAGCCATTTGGCGTGTTAGGGCCACAATCTGATCAGCCATGGCCTGGTTTTGCTGTATCAGCGTAGAGATTGCTTGCCTCAGTTCGGCCTGGTCTGCATCTTGTGGGCTCGTCATAATGTTACGCCGGAGTAGCCCGCAGACCAGACCTGTCCCTAGAACTGAGGTGGCAGGTATGAATACACACACCGACAGAGCGAGGGACGTGTCCGGGTTGTGGTATTAGATGGTGCAGGCCAGATGGGGTGTATTGCGAGAATACTTGCCGATACCGTTTTCCCATAAGAATGGTCGTTGCCGTTGCCGAGATCAGGGGTAGGAGATGTATGGAGGAATCGAGATGAGTGCCGAGGTCGAAGGGAGCCAGAAGGTACTTAAACAGGAACAATCCGAAGTCGAGAGCCAAAGGGGGTAGTCTGCCAAGCCGCGTCTATACCGAGAGAATCAAAGAACAAGCACTGTGAAACACCCATACAAAAACTATGACAAGCGAGGAAGCACAGAACAAAGAGGGTATATAAAGCTGGAACAGCCAACCAGGAGAGGGGGCGTGCCTGGAGGAGCCCAGGGAGCTTCAGTGCATTGGCTTCTGTTCTTAGAGCTCAGGTGACACTCAGCAAGAGCCAGATTGTAACCATGCGGTGTTTGGGGGCGGAGCCTGAGTGATGATAAGTTCAAGGGCTTTTGTGTGTGCACTGTAAGTCCAACGTGTGCATGAGAGGAAGCAACGTGGGGTGCGCACGTGCGTGCGGGGCGGCGATTCCGCGCCGACGGCTGTGGCGCAGAGCGAGGAGGAAGAACCTCGTGGAGCGTCCCACCATGCCGAGGGGTAAGTGATGAAGCTGAAGGTGGCTTGCGTGGTTGTAGTGGAAGGGTCTGAGCAGTGTAAGGAGAGAGCCGTGAGCTCCGCCTGAGACGCTGTGTGCTCACATTCCTAACAGGTGTACAGTATTTACTGTATACAGTAAAGTGTGATGGACCTTGCTCGACAGGTTAAGCACTGCTTTCCCACTTTTAAAACCTGCAGATCATGTCCATGCCCACCCAAAAATTCAAATAGGGACACAGTGCATAAAAGGTGACACAAATTGCATAGCCTCCCACACGCTGATCTCTATCTGAATAAGCTCTTGTCCAGATTGTGTATTTTGCATTATTCCATCTGCATCCATCATCCCCGATTCTACGGATGCAGGAACCTGCTTTCTTCTACCGTGCCGACCACAAGAAAGTGAAAGGCGGAAGCTGTTTCCAAACCAAAGCGAAAGACAAAGGAGAATAAAGAAAACGTTCTGAAGACTTCAAAGGCAAAGAACCCTGTTCCTTATTATGTGAAGAAGAAAATGGCTAAAATCATCTTTGATCAAACAGTTTGGTCGGGCACCAGAAGTGCCCCTGCACCCACGAAGCGGATGTCCTGGACTTTTCACTGCCATCGCCCACCGCCACCGATTCCAAAACATCCGCCAACTCTGACCCTTTGTCCACCGATGCTCATCCGGAAAACCCCAGCTCACCTGCTCCAGCACACATCCACGCCAATGCTTGTCCGGAAACCCCCAGCTCACCTGCTCCAGCACCCATCCACGCTGATGCTCTTCCGAAAAAACCCAGCTCACCTGCTCCAGCACCCAGCCATGCAGATGTTCATCTGGGTGACACAAGCACTCATTGCACCAGATTCAGCTCGATCGTCCGCATGTTGAATGTTTTCAGTGGTGTCGAAATCACTGACAACTCAGCAGAGCAATACAGGGACCGAATGGAGGCCAAGATTGATCTTCTTTTCGAGACCATGTTGAATATGGATAGGTGCATGGGTGGCATGGGTTTTCATCTGGATAAGATTGAGAGGAACATCATGGGGCTCTATTCTTTGCTTGGAGTCCCTGCCCCTGTATGTCTGATGCAGGAGCAGGAGGGTGGCCTGGAGGCACCTTATTCTCCCATGGAGGAACCACATTCCCCCCCATGCACCCTCTCAATCCCTAGATTTGACCTTCATGGTGCTAACACCAAGCACACCATGGGACCCCCCACGCTCACCCCCTCTGCCTGCAAAAAAAACACGTATACCCTTCTGGTGGAGGAGATGACAACCCTGGTAAGGCCACAACAGGAGGAAAGCATCCTCCCAGACCATCTACTCACCCACTGCCAGAAGCACACCTGCTCCAGCACCCAGGATTGTAATGCTCCCAGACATCGTGAGAGAACTGCCCCAGAGCGTCCGGGATAAATACAAGATCAGATGTGGTGGTCTACACTAGAAATATGCCCAGTTCATCGTTAAAGACAATGTCAGTTTTGAGCTGTACAGCGAGTTCACCCAAAATGTAAATTAAGAAGGAAATAAATACAAGAAGGGTCTTCCTGCAAATTTAAGGAACACAGTTATGGAAGAAGTGAAGCGGTATTTTAATGTTACCAGTCTTCTTTTGAGAACCGTGAGAGACAGCATCAATGTCCTTTTGAGGCATACAAGGGCTCTTCCCTGGAAGTCCATCGACTTGTTTGACGACTGTTGCTAGTTCTAAATTTATTTAAAAATATAGATGCGCTGCCAATGTTTTTCATTTAAAAAACAGTTAATTGTTTTAAATTGTTTCATTGTTTAATGCTTTAATGCTTGGTATAATATTTTTTTTCTATTTCTGTTTTGTATGTGCATGTCTGGAGCTGGGAGAAGACAACGTGCAGGAAATCCCCTGCCCCCTTGGTGCAGGAAACTCTCCCACCAATACTGCCAGGTAAGACACAGTGCTCCAATCCATGCTTGTCAATTCCCTTCCCCCGAAACCCCTAAAAACCTAATGTAAACCTCTAGTCCTAATGTAAAGTGCTGTACCTCATGGCATGCATGCTTAGTCTACTCCAACCTCCAAATTCCCTTCCCCCCAAACCCCCAAAAACCTAATGTAAAGCTCTAGTCATAATGTAAAGTGCACTCAAAATAACCATTTTACAGTATGTCTGAGCTTATTCTCCACCTTCTATACAGTACTGTATGTACAGTACATTTGTATTAGACATGTGTGTACTGTCTTACTTATTATAGTTATACTGCATACAGTATATAGTTATATACTGTATATACTGTTGTTATGAAGTTATATATAGTTAGACAGAAGTTATAGTCCAATATTGTTAAATACTCAAGGCCTTTAATGCACTAATCCTGGTGAAATTTTTCTTTCTTTCCGAGATGCAGCACTACAGGAAGAGGGGGGGGAATGTGCAAACTTATTCTACTGTGTGCATAATAACAGTCAATAATTTGTCCTAACCCCCCCCCCCTCTCAATGACAAAAGAACTACAGAATGCAATGCAGCATGCAAAAGAATGAGAATGTGTGAAAAAAAAGTAAGTGATTTTTAAGAATGTAAAAATTGATAAAATATTAATAACATGCATCACATAATTGTTGCTTCAAATCACTCGTTTATTAAGCCCTTGTCGAGAGAGAAAAAAAAGTATGCCTTTTTTTTGTTTCAGACTTGAAATTCACATTTGCCCAAACCCCCAAAACCTAATGTAAACCTCTAGTCCTAATGTAAAGTGCTGTACCCCATGTCATGCAAACACCCAAACCCAAATGAAACCTCTAGCAAAACCTAATGCTTATTGTTAGCATGCATCATTTTGATGGATACAATTTGATTAGAGCTCTTTTTAGCTGAGGATTCACAGTATCATTTTCCCCAATAGAATGTAACATTGTTCAGGCAATACTAACTTGAAAGTCTGATACTTAGCATACTGTAGCAGCAATAATACACACTGGTTGAATAAGTCCTTTATGAGTAGCCAATTACAATAAATCAGTGACTCTTGGCATTCAGTAGATCATGCTGTAAACTTGATAGAAGATGCAGGCATATTTTAACCATAATATATGGTGCGATTGATAATAGAATATTGTCTCTTTCTTTCCAGACCCAGATGTCCAATAAGCAACAGCCATTAAGAAGAAGAAAAAGACAAGATTGTAAATTTTGAAGAAGAGGCAACGTTATATTTTTGTATTATTCCTTTTCCCTTTATTTTCCTGTACAAATAAAAATTTTCATTCTTTAAATATACTTTTTGGTGTGTTCATTTTTTACTGTCTATACACTTACATTAGTACTATACCTAAAGTTCTTTGGCCATTTCAATATATAAAAATGTGTCATTGATAAACTGTACAGAATACAGTACTGTACAGTATGTACAAAATAATATATAAATCTAGAAAATAAAAGTGTTTTTTACTATCTAGATATACTGTAGCGACGCCATGAGGAAATGCACTTACTGTATCTTACTGTGCAGTAATTTAATTAGAAACATAATGACATGCACGCGGATAAATGTGATGACACGCATATGCGTTTCAACAAGGTTCCAATTAGACATACACGCATGCACGGAATAAATATTTTATATTCGGAAGAAGCAACATTGTATTTTTGTATTTTTCCTTTATATCCTGTACAAATACAACATTTAATTTGTTAAAAATACTTTTTGTTGTGTGTGCTCATATTTTTAATCTTCTCCAGTTAGAGGATTTGTGTATGGCTAAGGAGCCTCAGAAAGGACTTCTTTCCCATGTATGCTGTACGGTATGAACTCGTAACGTTAATCTTCAAATTACAATTACACATGCTTGAAGTACTGCACGGCAATAAAAGACAGGTTGAATTGCTTTTAGATTTTTAAGACAACAACTCGAGATCGCCCACTTGAGTTTCTCGACAGTATTGCCGACAACGCTAAAATACAATTTTCTGCACTCTATAACAACACTAGTAAACACGCGTCTTAACGCGGTAAAGTTTGAACAAATCATGCACTATGACATGGGTATGCTCAGGTATACAACCCGTGAAATGTTTGAATAACAGCCGCTGCATCTGTATGTGCTATGTGTAAAATGCTTGAAAGAGAGATGATAGAAATAAACTACAATATTGTTGTAAGGCATCAAAACCATAAAAATCTCTATTTGTATCAATCGCAATCTTTTGATCCCCTTTTCAAGGATTGAGAGGCGCAGAACAAATATTCTTCTATTTTGCTGTGATGGATCTCATATTGGTACCTTATAAGTACATCTGGTCTGTAGTCATGATGTATATTCTCTCATTTCCTTCCTCACTTTTGGGATTCTGCTAGTAATCCAGTCCCTGGGGGTGTGTCAAGGAAAGACTCCTGGAGTGGGTAGGACCTTGGTTGCCGGAGCAATGGGGAGCAAGCAAGGATTGCTGGGGTCACAAGCAGGTTTTGATAGAAGGCAGCAAGCAGGATCATCGTGGTCACAGACAGGGTTCCGTGGCAGGCTGCAAGCAGGATCGTCGTGGTCACAGGCAGGATCGGCAACAAGAAGGCAGGACCAGGGCAGGGGGGTAGGAACTGAGACTAGGGCGCAGGAACAGGACTGAGACTTGCTAGCAGGAAACAGACTGGGCAATCTAGTTCAATAGTAAGGGCCTTTAATAAGTCATCAAGACTACATGATACAGGAAACAGGTCAGGTCAGGTCAGATCAGATCAGGGCAGCAGCAGAAGTCAGGGCAGCAGCAGAAGGAGTCAAGATCACAAAACAAATGCAAAGGAGGAACAGGAAACAGGAACTATAAGGACAGATGACAGGAGCAACAAGAGGAGACAGACAGAGGAACCCCACAGCAGACAGAAACCAGCAGCACACCCGGTGGACAGAGAAAGGAACCCTGGCTAGGAGCAGGATGTCTAGGAGACCCTGACAGCAGGGGGGGGGTTGCATCTGTTCTCCCTGAGCTACCTTGCAGTTTGCGACTGACTTCCATCCCTAAATCTCAGTATCTAGCCAGTGCAGTCATTCAGACAGTTTGAGATAAATTATGAAGTTACACACATATCTAGATTGTTGTCCACTGCCAGGTGAGGTAATTTAGTCTGGGTATCCAAATAACATTAACGGACAGTCATAATTCCCAATTTTATCTCTAGATGACGTGGGTAAGACCTCAAGAACGGACATGTAATATTTGTAATTTTCCATAGAATCATGTGATATCCTTGATGTAATTTTTGTTTTAAATGCCTGTTGCTGAGGGACCACAATCCAATGATTCTTTACAGACAGCTCATCTTCAGCTAAGTGTATGAGTGATGAATAATTCCCAGATTAGTAAGTCTAAGGTGTCATTTCACTCTGGAAAGGGCACAAACCTGTATAAACTTGTTTCCACTCTATATTTATGCAGTCATCTTAATTATACTTAAGAACCCCAGAGGGCAAAGACATGACCTGGATTTTGAGCAATCATTAATTTTATTGGAGTGTGAGAGTTTATATCAGTTGAAAGCCGTGTGCGACATTTTATTCGCATCTAGGGAAGAGGGAAAGGAATCTTAAACAGAAAGAAATACACAAGAAAGATGCGGAATATTGTAACGTTGACGTTGTTACTGCTTCTAGTCACTTGTGTCAGTACTCAAGGTAAGTCTTAGTAAAATTAGTTCATTTAGATTCTAGGTATGTACAGCACATCTATAAATATACTGAAATACAAATGTTGGGTCTGAATTGTTTGTTACTTTTAAATGTGATCTCATAGAAGGGATAAGATTTTGAAATTATATCTACAATAATCCCTCCTATAAAGGTGTTTTAGCATCCTTAATGGTATCCATCTTTTCTGGCAAAATCACAATTTGATAGAATCAGAGCCTGGGTTTTGAACTATTTATGATGAAGGTAAATGTATGCTTCAAGTTTAGTAATTTATGAGAATACCATTTTAAAAAAGAACTAAGAAATATTCATTATTTAAATATGTACTATTTTAAGCTATTCAAGAGAGCAGAGTGGATTGCTGCTTTAATATATAAATATTAAGTACATAGACTGAGCGAGGGGTGAACATGTTGATAAAGGCAAGTTTAGAATGTTCTGGATGATTGTTTGGATTAAAATAGTTAGAGTAGGAGATATAGAGTGGATTCATTTAAATTTGTAGTTGACAAACCGAGCTATATGTACTTCCAATAAGTAGCGATAAAAAAATAGGAAACTTGTCAAATTCAATAAGGATATAATGTTCAAGTCAATTGCATCCATTTTTCATAACAAAAGAGACGGGATGTTGATAAACAGTATGATACACCCTAATAATGCTCCAGAGAGACGTGCAGTTAGAGTTAGATTGAGTTAGTAGACTAGGCTTGAGATTTAGTGATAAGAATACAAGTTTTTTCTGGATTAGAAAAACATAAAAATATATATTTTGCTCAATAATGGGCAGCCAATGCTTGATTCGATTACGTGGCAATATTTAAGTACATAAACTGTGATTCTGAGTATCAATAAATATAAAAAAGGGTTTTCCTGCTCTCAAAATTTAAAAATCCTTGTTGAAAAGCATAATACTGTATTTTATTTATCTTTTTATAAAAATGTTTTACCAGGAAGTAATACATTGGGAGTTACCTCTCATTTTCAAGTATGTCCTGGGCACAGATTAATATAAAAAATACATGGTTAAATTAAAAGAACAGGGTTATACAGTCAATTCACAGACATTTCATGGAAAGATAGAGTTGGAAAAATGGGTACAGGGGATAAAGGGCTTGTGAGTTCAGATTGAAATAGAGCAGCTTTAACATCACCAAATGGCAGCAAAGGGCTCACACCCTTTGTGTGCGCCAAAGGCTGTCCATCTTTGGGGCAACGCAGACGTACACTGGGGTGGTTGAGATTGAATCTGTTGCAGCTGTGAACAAAAAGTGCTTATTAACATTCCTGTGGGTGGGATTGATGTTCCACAAAGTACAAGCACATGTTAACCCTTAGCACGCTAGTCCTGTGCAGAGGGGAGCAGTTCTTGGGAAGCCCCATCAGGCTATCCACCTTTGGGGCAACGCAGACGTACTTATGACAGTTCACTACTATTAAAAAAAAGCTCACATTAAAAGAGAGGCTTATAATCATGGTTTTCGTCGTCCTCATCTTTACAGTTTTTTTTTTTAAATGTAAATAGGATGTGTATGACTACTGCTTTGACATTTTTCTTAATGATACAGTAGTAATGTTATATATTTTATATTTGTATTGTATCTTATAGATATATGATGTAGTCCATACAGTCCATATATATACATACATCTTATTATATCTATAATTGTCTAATCATTGTCCACTGATTACATTTACTCTGTTACAGTACCAATTAACTTTAAACCTCAGATCATTCAGTTGCCCCTGGAAGGAAGAATCACTGGTACCACATTTTCTTTAGCACTACCCAACTGTGAATTTAATGATTTTGGTCGCACAAACGTTGTGTATCTACTTGTTGCATACAGTAATGGTAAGTAATACAAATATACAACACATTCTAAAAATGATGCGTCCTGTCAATGTTGTAGCACAAGAAATACTAAATAATGCAAGATATGCTAGATAGATGTTAAATTCAATTACATTAAGACAATGCATGTCAGATGTTTTCTTCAGGGCTGGTCTATCCCCTGTAAACCTAGCTAAGGGGAGAAGAGGGACAGGCACCTTGTTGTGTGAGGTCCACACAGAGGGACATCACAAAAGGGTGATACTAAAGGAAATAAACCTGCTTTTTCAGCTTACCAGGTTTTTTAAATTCTGAATTTCCTTAACTTAGTCTTTACTGTATAAGCTGAGTAATACAGTCACCTAAAGATCTTGGAAAATATCCTTGTTTAAAATGGAGCAACAAGGGATACACTCATTGGGCTACTGTACTGCTGCGGCACAGTTTATTCGAGCATTTGCCCGTTCTGTGCCGCAGCAGTAGCCTGGCGCGCGCCCGAGTGTGACGGGCGCGCGCCGAAGCAGCGGAAGAGCGCCCTCCGATCGGGGCGCTCTCCCTACCGCTGCCGGGTCCGCCGGGTCCCCCGGAACCCCCTGCCGCTGTCCCGCGATCGCGGGACACCAGGGCTCCCTCGGGGAGCCCCTGGACACGCGTGCAGGGGGCGCACGCTCCCGATGACGCGTGACCGCGCGTCTATGACGCGCGGCACGCCGAGGGGCGGCCACTAGCAAGCCGGGAGATTTCCCGGCTTGCGGTACCGACCACACTTCAATAAAGTGTGTCGGTAGTGTATGCACTAAGCAGTGAGCTTTTTTTGCCCGATTGGGAAATTTGCAATCCCACGATAAAAAATGAAGCCAGATGCGAGATTCCCTAAGAAGTGAAGCACATTTGGGTAGGAGCGGGCAAAAACATGCCCGATCATGTGAGCTGTGTTTTTTTCCCTGCTATCGTGCTTAAAATTCTAAAGCGCGATAGCTGATAGAAAAAAAAGCAATGCAAAGAATTCGTGGATTGCGGTGCATCTGCCTGGAAAAAATAGCGTGGGACCAAACTTGCAGGAACTGGATACAAAATAAATTTATTGGCACATAAAAACCAGCAACAGCAACTCTGACGCGTTTCAGCCGCACCGGGCCTTTGACAAACGCCCGGTGCGGCTGAAACGCGTCATAGTTGCTGTTGCTGTTTTTTATGTGCCAATAAATTTATTTTGTACCCAGTTCCTGCAAGTTTGGTCCCACGCTATTTTTTCCAGACAGATGCACCACCATCCACGAATTCTTTGCATTGCATACCACTTCGGTAGGAGAACGCCCCACAGCACCTGGATCTTCAGTGATTTGTGAGTTATTACTGCTTTATTCACTTTGTACCAGTGTAACTCAGCCAGTGACACCCATAAAAAATCTACCTCTTACAAAGGTTAGTGGGAGTCCACACAGAGGGGCTTGAAATAGGTTTGGTTATGGATTACAACGCTGTGTGTATTTGGAAAGACATTTGATTATACATTATTGATACATGGACGTTCTTTGTCAGCATTGCATAGGAGTTTGAACTCCTATTCTTTTACCTAGAAAAAAAAAGCAGCCTGTAAGTGCTGCATGGAGATGCTGCGTCTCCATGCACGGCATGTGATCGTGCAGTATACATATACATGTTAATATTAGTGTACACATGCAGGGGGTTTCCTGAGCTGAACCACATTCGTTTCAGCCACGGGGACCCCCTACTTCTTGAGATACAGGCCCTGTTATGGGGTGCCGGTATCCCCTGTGCTTTTAAATCTCCTGCGTCACGTGACCGGGGTATTTAAAGCCTGCAGGGGGATACTGGCACCCCATAACGGGGCCTGTATCTCATGAAGTAGGGGGTCCCCGAGGCTGATACCAATGCACTTCAGCTCAGGAGACCCCCTGCTCATATACACTAGTATAAAAGCACACATATCAATAAAAATAATCATTCAATACCCTAGAGGATAGCCGCTACGGTAATGAAGCTGCATTAATGTAATTTTTATTAATAGTGTGCGGGAGCAGGCGGTCTCCCGAAGTGAACCGCATTGATTTTAGCCTCGGGGACCCCCTGCTTCCCGAGTTACAGGCCCAGATATGGGGTACCGGTCTCCCCTCCACTTTTTAAATGTCTTGCATCATGTGACGTGGACACTTTAAAAATGGCGGTGACACTGGCATCGGATGGCCCATACCGGGGCCTGTAACTCAGGAAGCATGGGGTTCCTGAACCAGAAATCAAAGCGGTTCAGCTCAGGAGACCCCCTGCTCCCGCACACTATTAATAAAAATTACATTAATGCAGCTTCATTACCTTAGCGGCTTGCCGCTAAGGCAATGAAGGTGTTAAGGCCCAATAGCAGCTTTATTGGTGGCAATTGCCCCAATGAACCTTGCAATATGTGCTACCCACCCACCCCCTGTGCCCCCAACAACCCCTATACCCCCTAACACACAATACAATTTTTTTTAAAGCACAGGAATGTTACTATAGGCCAGCGGGGGCCCCTTGGTGGTCCCTGCAAGTGTGCAGGGGCCCTAGGGTTGTCCCCACGGGTGTCCGGGGGTCCCCGCGATACTATTCCTGTGCTTTAAAAAAAAAAAAAAACTGAAATAAATACAACGCCCTCCCCCATAACAGATACAGTACAGTAATGGTCAAAATTACTATTATCCACATATGGATAATAGTGCATTTGCCCATTAAAAATAAAAAATTAACAAGCAGGAATAAAATAAATAAAATGTGCCCTAAACCATGCCAGGCTGCCACTCTGAATGCCATCCTCATCCTCATCACCGTCCATGTCCTCCATTGCCACAAACAATACAGTACAATCAAAAATACAATCTAATGTCCCCTAACCCCTTAAGCACCTTAGCAGTTACTCACCCAGGAGGCCTAACCACCCTCCCCAGGCAACTACCCCCACCCTTCACCCATTCATTGGTACAGTGGGTACATCATGCTCATATAATATGGGCATGATTTAATACTATAGCAAGAAATAGTGAAGGAATCAAAAAACAAGCCCAAATAAAAACATATTACATTGCAAAATGAACACATTACTAAAGCCAATAAAACAATTGAATGGCACAGTGGGTACATCATGCCCATATAATATGGGCATGATTTAACACTATGCCAGTTAATGGTCAACCTAAACAAAACAATCACAAACAAGATCCAATGCATACCAAACAATCTCAAAAGAAAAAGAAAGAAAGAAGTAAACTGAACAAAATTACCACCAATCAAATCCAAAATAAAGACCAGAATCAGCAATTAAAACACCATGAATAAATAAAATAAATATCCAATTAAACTGTATCATGTATTAATGTAAAATCAAAAGTAAAAAAATAATCCAACATTAAAAAGCAAACACCAATCAAACGCCAGAAATAAACAATTTAAAACACCACCAAAAATTCCAGAACACTACATCAATATGCAATATAAATAGCATACAAATTTAAAAACAAAAAACCAATATACATTTAAAATACATACAGATGCAGCGGCCGTTATTCGAACATTTCACCGAGCGGTTTTTGTGAATTCTACTGTATTCAACGTGGCATTCACTCATTATTTTTCCGTGAACACTGCCATGAATGAGCACCGGCACTAGCAAAAACACTAGTAAACACGCGTCTTAACGCAGGAAAGTTTGAAGAAATCATGCGGCACGACCTGGGTATACTCAGGAATACAAATCGTGAAATGTTCGGATAACGGCCGCTGCATCTGTACCAGCAAGCATTTGCCAAAACAACCATTGCTTCTTACTGTATGTATGTAAAGTCATAAAGGGCCATACATAAAAACATTTGCAATGAATGTGGTTAAAAAATAAAAATGCAATCACAATAAAAAAAGTATTAAAAAAACCTGTAAAAGAAAAATAACATACATTCAATTTTTTTCCTTACCTTTACTGTAGATGTCCTCACCCTCCGATTCCCATGGTCACCGCAAGCTCTTAAACCAATCCACGATCCCAAACAGCAAAGGGCCACAGGAAAAAAAATCCAAAATCCTTTTCTTCTTTTTCTTAATCTGTAAATTGTAATCCATTTTTTGGCTCTTTCAGGGTCTTCTATCTTCATCTTCTTCATATGTATTTTCTTCTTCTTCAGCAGGCATGCCCTTGTAGTCCTGTTGGAGGAGGTCCTGATTGGCTGAAGTACCATGTGATGGCAGCCATATTGCTTTTGGTAACGCCATGTTAAAGGGAAAGGTAGCACAGCCATTCTGATTGACTTGCTTCACTTCCTTTACATGACGTCACCAAAAAAAGTAAAAAAGAAAACACATGGTTTTCACAGGCCAATCAGGTGGCATGTGAACCATTTGCACTCAAATGTGATGTCACAGGCCTATAAAAGCCTGTGAAGCCTCATTTGACAGCAAGAAGCCGAGGAGGGAGGATCTCCTCCTCCAATAGTATTACAAGGGCATGCCTGCTGAAGAAGAAGATAAAGAAGAAGAAGAAGAAGACCCCGAAAGAGGCAAAATTGGATTACAATATACAGATTAAGAAAACGAAAGAAGAAAAGGACTTTGGATTTTTTTTACCTGTCGCCCTTTGCTGTTTCGGATTGTAGATTGGTTCGAGAGCTTGCGGTGACCACGGAAATCAGAGAGTGAAGAAATCTTAAAGGTAAGTGAAAAAATTGAATGTATGTTATTTTTCTTTTACAGGTCTTTTTAATTTTTTTTTTTTTGTGATTGCATTTTTATTTTTTACCACATTCATTGCAAAAGTATTTATGTATGGCCCATTAGGGCTATACATACATACAGTAAGAAGCAATCATTGTTTTGGATGCTATTTATATTGCATATTGATGTACTGTAGTGTTCTGGAATTTTTGGTGGTGTTTAAATTGTTTATTTCTGGCTTTTGATTGCTGTTTGCTTTTTAATGTTGGATTATTTTTAGACTTTTCATTTTGAATGATGCTGTTTATTTGGATATTTATTTTATTTATTCATGGTTTTGTTTTGGTGTTTTAATTGTTTATTCTGGTCTTTATTTTGGATTTGATTAATTGATTGGTGGTAATTTTGTTCGGTTGACTTCTTTCTTTGTTTTTATTTTGAGATTGTTTGGAACGCATTGGATCTTGTTTGTGATTGTTTTGTTTAGGTTGACCATTGACTGGCATAGTGTGAAATCATGCCCATATTATATGGGCATGATGTACCCACTGTACCAATGAATGGGTGAAGGGTGGGGGTAGTTGCCCAGGGAGGGTGGCTAGGCCTCCTGGGTGGGTAGTGGGTGAGGGTGGGTTAACCCCTTAATTACAATAGCGGTTACTAACCACTAATGTTATTAAGGGGTTAGGGGACATTAGATTGTATTTTTGATTGTACTGTATTGTTTGTGGCAACAGAGGACATGGACGGTAATGAGGATGAGGACAGCCTTCATCGTGGCAGCCTGGCAAGGTTGAGTGCAAGTGCTATTTATTTTATTTCTGCTTGTAATGTTTTATTTTTAATGGGCAAATGCACTATTATCCATATCTGGATAATAGTCATTTTGACCATTATTGTACTGTAAGTGTAAGGGGGCGGGGGGTGGGGGTGTATTTATTTCAAAGTATTGGCTGTTGTGTTTTTTTGGGAACAGAATTAGTACCGCAGGCCAGCGGGGACCTCGGACTCCAACGGGGATCACCCGAGGGCCCCAGACTCCAGGGGAGTCCTGGGATCACCCAGGGACACCCGCCGGCCTGTTGTATTAATTGTATGGTGAAAAAAACAAACAATGATTTTCTTCACTATGCTAAGTAAATTGCGCTGACTGACAAAAAACGACGCGTTTGCTGGTTTTTGCCTGATCGAACGTATTTTTTCTCTCTTTTTTGGGTCTGAAAAAAAATGCCTTTTACGACTGATAAAGCACTGTTATCACTGCTTAGTGAATCGTGCAGCAGTCAGTAACGGTCTTAAAAGCCATTTATCGTACTTAAAAGCAGTTATCACTGCTTAGTACATAGCCCCTTCAGTGTGCTTGTTTGGATGTCATTACCCAGAATCCTCAATTGCAGTTAAATCACTGTGTCAATTTGGCAGACTTTGGGGATCTGTGGAAAACATGAAAATGTGCTCATGCGTTTCTTATTTTATGTGTTTACAAATTGAAAATAATTTATAGTTAAATACAGGTGCCTGACTTTTGTAAACAAATCAGTCACCCATATTTATTCTCTTACGTATAACACTGCCATGGGTTCAATTTCTACCTTCACTTAAAAGATTAAGTTCACAGCAAATAATTATGTTCTTTGGCAATATATCTTCAAAGCTCCATGTTCACATTTTTTCAAAAGTTTGTTTCTTGATGCTTCAAGGCCACAATTTATGACAGATCTTCCCTGTAGCATTGCAAGGAAAATATTCAGTAACTGCAGTGAAGATTTACTAAAAGGTGCTAAACATTTTCACTCCTTAAGTCTCATTCAAACCTTTTGGACGTACAGTTCGCTTAGGCTTGGCACTGTCTACTAAATCAGGACAAAGGTGTTTTGCTGTTTCTATAAATATGCTACATTTAAAAAAATATCTTTATTGTTTCAGCTACAAATCTTGCCACTTCTAGCTCTATCAATGGCCAAAATATACCACCCTACCAAAACTTGTCAACTAATTTCTATTACCTGACCCTGAGGACAGATATAGACAACTTCCCTTGTAATGCTGCAACTCCTGGGATAAGAGTTCTGCGTGTTGGATCTGACACTACCTGCGTCCTGAACTTGAACCAACCAGACTGCAATGGTCCTTTGTTTTTTCCAGGGCCTTACCGGTATGTATAATGTTCCTGAAAATATTTCCATATCCTATTGGTAGTTTTAAAACTGCATGATTTTTTGGAGCTTACATGTCCAAAAGGGCAAAAGAGAGGAGCTCACCTGGAGTAAGTTGCTATGTCTGCTCTTTTATATATATATATATATGTATACAGTGCTTGACAAATCACCCAAAAATCTACTCGCCAAACCAAAAAATCTACTCGCCACCTAGCCCCGCCCCCAGCCCCTCCCCAGGCCCCGCCCCCAGCTCCTCCCCTAGCTCCGCCCCCAGCCCAGTGTAAATTTTTTTTTAAGTAAATTCCTAGTAGAACAACATTCTTTTTTGACATAAGTTTATTTATTGTATTACATTTATACTTTACTACAATTAGTCCTTGTTACGTTGTGTGTGACTATTTTCCTGCACCCATTAACCAGTGTTTGGACGCCCTCTCTTCACAATATCTAAAGCAGCAATCCCACCTGGGATCTTACCTGATCCGCAGTCCCTCAATGTCCAGGTACCTTCATACCCGCAATGTTATATGTTGTAGGGGAGGTGTTCCCTACCTGTCTTCTGGGTTAGGGGGGATTCCGATGTCTCCCGTGTGAAGCTCCAGAGTCAGATCTTGAAGAAAGCAGTATCGGTTATTTTGGTGTAGTATAGGGCAGTTAAGATATATAGGTAAATAAGATATCCAGATCCAGAGTGTGGGAGAGAGCGAGAGAGAGAGAGCGAGAGAGAGAGCGAGAGAGAGAGAGCGAGAGAGAGAGAGCGAGAGAGAGAGCGAGAGAGAGAGAGAGCGAGAGAGAGAGAGACAGAGAGAGAGCGAGACAGAGAGAGAGCGAGACAGGAGAGAGCGAGACCCAAAGAGAGAGCGAGACCCAAAGAGAAAGAGACCCAAAGAGAAAGAGACCCAAAGAGAAAGAGACCCAAAGAGAAAGAGACCCAAAGAGACAGAGACCCAGAGAAAGAGACTGGGAGAGTGTGGGAGAGGGGGGGTGACTGACTGACGGGGGGTGAACTGACGGGGGGTGACTGGCTGGGGGATTGGGTGGGGAGGGTTCTGATTTGGTGGGGATTACTGATTTGGGGGGTGACTGGGTGGGATTACTGACTGGGTGACTGGGTGACTGGGTGGGGTGGATTACTGGGTGGGGGTGCGATTACTGACTGGGTGGGGGGTGGGATTACTGACTGGGTGACTGGGTGGGATTACTGACTGGGTGACTGGTGGGGGGTGGGATTACTGACTGGGTGACTGGTGGGGGGTGGGATTACTGACTGGGTGGGATTACTGACTGGGTGACTGGGTGGGGGTGGGATTACTGACTGTGTGGGGGTGGAATTACTGACTGGGTGACTGGGTGGGATTACTGACTTACACACACACACACACACACACACACACACACACACACACACACACACACACACACACACACACACACACACACACACACACACACACACACACACACACACACACACACACACACACACACTCTCAATCTCTTTCTCACATACACACACACACACTGTCAGTACCTCACAGTATCTCAGGAGCGCTGGAGGGGAGAGAGGGGGGGGGGGGGAAGAAACACACGGCTACTATCTCCCACCCTACGCGGACAGCGGGAGAGCACCGGAGGGGGGGGGGGGGCGGTATCTCCTGACCCGCGCGCACAGCGGGAGAGTGCCGGAGGTAGGGGGGTATCCGCGCGCACAGCGGGAGAGTGCTGAGGTAGGGGGGTATCCGCGCGCACAGCGGGAGAGTGCTGAGGTAGGGGGTATCCGCGCGCACAGCGGGAGAGTGCTGAGGTAGGGGGGAATCCGCGTGCACAGCGGGAGAGTGCTGAGGTAGGGGGGTATCCGCGCGCACAGCGGGAGAGTGCTGAGGTAGGGGGGAATCCGCGCGCACAGCGGGAGAGTGCTGAGGTAGGGGGGTATCCGCGCACACAGCGGGAGAGTGCTGGAGGTAGGGGGGTATCCGCGCACACAGCGGGAGAGTGCTGAGGTAGGGGGGTATCCGCGCACACAGCGGGAGAGTGCTGGAGGTAGGGGGGTATCCGCGCACACAGCGGGAGAGTGCTGGAGATAGGGGGGTATCCGCGCACACAGCGGGAGAGTGCTGAGGTAGGGGGGTATCCGCGCGCACAGCGGGAGAGTGCTGAGGTAGGGGGGTATCCGTGCGCACAGCGGGAGAGTGCCGGAGATAGGGGGGTATCCGCGCGCACAGCGGGAGAGTGCTGAGGTAGGGGGGTATCCGCGCGCACAGCGGGAGAGTGCTGGAGGTAGGGGGGTATCCGCGCACACAGCGGGAGCGTGCTGGAGATAGGGGGGTATCCGCGCACACAGCGGGAGAGTGCTGAGGTAGGGGGGTATCCGCGCGCACAGCGGGAGAGTGCTGAGGTAGGGGGGAATCCGCGCGCACAGCGGGAGAGTGCTGAGGTAGGGGGGTATCCGCGCGCACAGCGGGAGAGTGCTGGAGATAGGGGGGTATCCGCGCGCACAGCGGGAGAGTGCCGGAGGTGGGGGGGGGGGGTATCTCCCGACCAGCGCGGACAGCGGGAGCGCCAGGGACCGGGGGCAGGATGTATCAGTGTATATATAAATATTTTAAAGTGCATTAAATTACACCCACCTCAAGCATCTGTTCAAAATCCTCCATGACCGGATCAGTGCAGGTCTTGTAAGGTCCAGGAGCAGTCTTGGCAACTCCATCCCGCGTCACAGCCAATCAGCTAGACGTATTTTTTTTTTTTTCACCAACAGGAGATTTTTTTTTTTTTTTCGAGCAGGGGATTTTTTTTTTTTTTCGAGCAGGGGAAAAGTTACTGGCCACGAGCCAATATCCGATCGCAGCTGGCGAGTTGGCGACCGGGTTTGTCGAGCACTGTATATATATATATGTAGCCAGGTCCCCCTCTGCCTGCGGCCCCCCCTCAACTGATGGGCGATCGCGGGTGCCGCCGAGCCCTATGGCGGACCCGTCGGTCGATCGCTGGAGTGGGGGCGGATAGGCGTGTGGTTCCCGGGGACACGGTCGCGTTGTGAAGGTCCCGGTGGCTCCCGCTCCAGGTCGCGCATACACAGTGATTAGCGTGGCAACCCGGACCAAAGAGAAGAGGGCTCTTGGAGGGGACTACATGTCCCATGAGCCTCCACAGCCCCACATCACCCCAGGGAGCCAATAGGGCTACAGTATCTCCCTGCTCAGGGATAGATACATTTCGCAGGGTTTAGGAGCAAGTTAGTTGGCGTCAGGAGCAGCTGGGGGAAAGAGGTAGGGTGCAGCAGTCAGTGACTCCCTGCACTAGGCCAGCAGACCCCTAGGCCCCAGATAGCCCTGAGCCACCAGTAGCATTGAGTGTTGCAGGGACAGGCCCCAGGTTAGGGACCCTGCCCCTTAATACCCAGAGTCAGTTAGGGACACAGCGGACGCTGCGCATCCATCCAGAGGTTTGGGCTCAGACTTTCGCTGCCGCTGCAGCAGCCATCCGGGTGGGATCGCCCCGGACGGTAGTTCCTGTATTCGTCAGCCTTTGGATCCTTTGTGAAGCTCCTTGGCAGGCCCGGGCACTGGAGTGCTTGGCAGGTAACCATCACCAAGCACACCAACGATCCTACATATATATTATATTCATATGGGACTAGTGGCTGCGCAGTCACACATATCTCCCTTTAAGGGTGTGGGACATATTGTGTGGGGTTACTCGACACGGGGTGGGATCACCCGGTGTAGGTGGGAGCGTCCTGCGAGACGCAGTAGTTAGTGTCTCCTCTAGAGAGGGACACCTGTTGATATATGAATAAGTATTGCTACAGTAAAGTCATTGGTTATTTTACATGCGGTGTGTGGAGTGATATATATATATATATATATATATATATTTGTCCTGCGAGGAACCACTCCTCCTCTGGTGGGAGCCTTCACAGGTGGAGGCGTTGCACCATGAGATTAAGTTATATGTATGTACCCCAGGCTCCCCGAGCCGAGGCTTAGGCTCCTGAGAGCCACACAGGTATACACAGCAGGTAGTAGCGTCTGTATTCACAGGGAATACCCGTTACATTTGGAGGCGCTGCTGAGATTCAGCCCTTGGGTGCCCAACTCAGTAGTTCATGTAGTATCCTATCAGTCAGCATGTCTGCGCTCACGCCCAACAAGTGGCTGACTGGGCCGAAAAGCTAGGAGAGCTCCTGCGACATGTAGTCGCCATAGACGGGGTACCTGCCGATGTATCCATGTTTACTGTCTGCAGCGCAGTAAGGACATTACATGGTCTGGCAGACGCCCGACTCATCAGCAAGCACTACAACATTGACCGGCAAGAGAACACCCTATTGCTGGCCACCGAACAAGCTATACCCCCTGATAGAGGCCCACGAGTAGTGTATCTACCAGAGACCTTACCACAAGGGTGCCCTCTAATTTAGAGAAACAGAAAAAAGACAGGGCGCACAACGCACATAGTGAAATAATGTTTAAAAAGTAATTTTACTCAAACAATAATAAGTTCTGCGTACATCAAAGTTAAAAGTATCAAGCAATGGATAAGTGGGGTTACCACACAGGGAAACGGCAGGGCTCGTCAGACTTCATCCACCACCGGGAGGAAAACCGGAGACCTGGAGAGAATCCTGGAAAGCCCCCGACCCCCAGCAGCCACCATGGTAAGTGCACAGCGCGACCAAGACCCTGATCTCTCTGCTCATCAGATGGTAAACTTGTTGGTCCAGATCTATGGCAAAGATGAAGAGGAGAGTGAGCTGTGGTTCAAATATTACGGTCTCCGACAGAAGGAGAAGGAAGACCTGTCAGATTTCCTTCAACGAATCCAGCTAGTCCTGTGGAAATTGCGAACTTACGGCCTCATCCTAGCCTCAGAGATGGACGAATACCGGCGCAAGCAGTTCCTCTGAGGTGTCATTCCCACGCATCACATAGTGATCATGATCAGGTGCTCACTAATGGAGGGGCCTCCCCCTAACTTCATGGACATTTTGGGGATCGTCAAAGCCTAAACCAAGCTGCATACAGGCACCAAGGTCAAAGAGCCCCCTGCGAGTGACATCCTGGGAGCCTCCGCTCGCCGAATCAAGAAACCTGTCAAAGAGGAAGAGGAGCCACCCAAGTCGCCCTCGACGAAAGGCCGGACTTCGGGGAGATCCTCCCCCACTTACCCAAGACAACTAGATCCTAAAGATATCGTCTGCTATGGTTGTGGACAGAAAGGCCATTTCTCCAGAGAGTGCCCGGATGGGGGCACCCAAGAAAAGAAAACGCCCAGTAAAGGAAGCTCGACTAGGTCCATGATCTGTCGGATACAGACCACAGAAGCCAAGACATCCGAGGCCACCCCTGCGCCTCCCGAAGCTCCTACTGACCTAAGCCCAGACTATGGAATTCCGGCCGGGGATGGTTACTGTCAGGTAGGCCCCTCTGCCATTTTGCTTGTGGTAGTAGAAGGAGTCTATGTCTCTGCTTTACTGGACACCGGGTCCCAAGTGACCATAATCTACCGACAATTCTACGACCAACACCTTAAGCACTGTCCCCTGCAGTCGGCGGAACATATGAAGGTGAGGGGGTTGAGCAATGAACCCATCGATGGGATTGTGAGAATTCAACTGGAGATACTTCAATTGAATACCGGTAAGAAACATCCCATGCATGTGGAGGCAATGGTATGCCCGAAGCCTCAAGGACAGTGTCAGTACCCGGTCATCTTGGGAACAAATACGGATATAGTGCGAGCCACAATCAGAGCCTACCTGAAAGGGACCAATGAATTGCCAATGGCCAATCCACTCCTTGACCCAGTACTGAGAGAGGAGTGCAACAGAGTATATGCCTTAGAGCATCACGGGGACCTCTACAATCGTCAATGCGGACTGACGACCATTTTACCAGGGGGAGTGCAACGCATGGCCGTCTGGTGCTGTTATCCCGATCAAGATGAGACCGATCATCTGTTCTCTCTGGCGAGTACCCCTGAGGAAGAGACCCAGAGAGGGTATAGGGTAATACCTGAAGTGAGAGAGTGGACGACCAAAATTCCTCTACGAACCTACGTGTATGTTCAAAATATCTCTCCATTCCCGATAGACATTGATACAGGACAAAGTTTGGGCAGCATATATCCCGTCAGCCCGGTAGAAACAGTGCCCCAGGCGAACGCCGCTGCAGTGGGTGAGCAGTTAGTTGATCTGGATTTCAACTTCGGAGACTCGACGCTGCCAACTGAGTGGAAGGATCGACTGACGGCCAAGCTGAACGAAAGAAGGACGGTATTTTCCACAAGCGAGATGGATGTGGGCCGCAGTCGCAGCGCCCAACACACCATTAGGTTGAGTGACGCCACTCCGTTCCGTGAACGCTCTCGTCGCATCGCCCCCAGGGATGTGGACGATGTAAGGAACGTCCTGAAGGAAATGGAGACCGCTGGGATATTGACGGAGTCTCGGAGTCCTTATACATCACCCATAGTGGTGGTAAGGAAGAAGAATGGATCTGTAAGATTGTGCGTCGATTATCGAACTCTGAATAATCGTACGGTACCCGATCAATACAACCTTCCTCGCATTGAAGAAATCCTGAATGCTCTAACCGGGAGCCAATGGTTTAGCGTGCTCGACTTACGATCTGGGTACTAGCAGGTACCTATGAGTGAAGAGGACCAGGAAAAAACAGCCTTCGTCTGCCCCCTGGGCTTCTACCAATTTACGCGTATGCCCCAAGGTATATGTGGAGCTCCTGCTACCTTCCAGCGACTGATGGAGAAAACAATCGGGGACATGAACCCTCGGGAGTGTCTTGTCTACCTGGACGACATCATTGTCTTTGGGAAAACCCTGGAAGAGCACAAAGAGAGGCTGCTGAAGGTGATAGACCGTCTTGGAAAAGAAGAATTGAAGTTATCCCTCAACAAGTGTCGGTTTTGTCACACCTCGGTGACCTACGTGGGACACATCGTGTCTGCTCAAGGAATTGCTACTGATCCAGCCAAAGTAGAAGTGGTAGTGAACTGGCCGCGTCCCGAGAATGTCACGGAACTGCGATCATTCCTAGGTTTCTGTGGGTATTACCGTCGCTTCGTGGAAGGGTACTCTACAGTAGTCGAGCTAAACCCCTGAACAATATGTTGAAGATATACCCTGAAGATACCGGAAGGAAGGCCACATCGGTTCGTCAACCGTTTGGTGATAAGTGGACAACCGAGTGTGAGCGAGCCTTCCTGAACTTGAAGAAAAGCCTGACTGAAGCACCAGTGCTTGCGTATGCCGATCCAGAACAACCATACTTTCTGCATGTGGATGCCAGTCTCAAAGAACTGGGCGCTGTCTTACATCAGAAGCACCCAGAGGGTCTTCGGCCTGTAGCCTACATCAGCCGCAGTCTGACACCCAGTGAACAGAAATACCCTGTATACAAGCTAGAGTTCCTGGCTCTCAAATGGGCGATCACAGAGAAACTTCATGATTACCTCTATGGTTTTACATTTGAGGTAAGGACGGATAACAATCCCCTCACATACATCAATACTTCCGCCAAGTTGGATGTAGCAGGGCACCGATGGCTGGCAACCCTATGTATCTACAGATTCTCTCTGAAGTACAAGCTGGGGCCTTTGAACATTGGAGCTGAGGCTCTATCACAACGACCAGGATTAAGTGCTACTCCCGATGATGATGAATGGGAAGAGATCCCCGGGCCTGGGATGCGAGCAATGTGTAGCATAGCGTGCGTCATCAATGATTAGGTGGCCTTCTCCGAACTACGAGTTGCAGATTCGTTAGGATGCCAGTCGCAGGCTATTCCCGCCGCCTACTGCGATCCCAAGGGAATGAACATAACCCATGACAAAGTCATAAGATGGAAAGACTTAGTGGATTATCAACTGAGAGATCCAGTAATCAGCATCATTCGGCAAGCTGTTCAAAGAAAGAATCCAGCTCTACTGAAGAGTGCTCCCCGAGACCTGATCGCGTTGCTAATGCGTGAGGTGGACAAGTTTGAGATAGACAATTGCTTGCTTATAGGGTAGTCCAATATCACAACCACCCTGATAGGCGACAACTGGTTCTACCCCAAAACTTGAGATATATGCTGTTGAAGTCTCTACATGATGAACATTGGCACCTCGGTGTGGAGAAGACTTTTGGGTTAGTCCGAGACCGTTTCTTCTGGCCCAAGATGCGGGAAGCGGTGGAACAACACTGCCGCCGTTGTTCCCGGTGTGTCCGACGCAAGACTTTGCCTACCAGAGCAGAACCCATGGCCCATCTCAAGAGTTCTGGTCCAATGGACCTGATGTGTATGGACTTTTGTGTATTGAACCCGATACCCGAGGAATCTGTAACGTGCTGGTCATCACGGACCATTACACTCGGTATGCTCAGGCCTTCCCCACAAAAGACCAGAAGGCCATCACAGTCGCAAAAATACTATGGGAGAAGTTCTTCGTTCACTACGGTCTTCCAAACCGACTTCACTCTGACCAAGGGCGGGATTTTGAGAGCACTCTGATCCGAGAATGACTCAAAATGCTGAACATCGCCAAATCCTGGATGACTCTGTACCACCCCGAAGGAGATGCTTTGCCTGAACGATTCAACAGGACCTTGTTGGACATGCTCGGAACCCTGAAGGGTGCGCAGAAAACGGAATGGAGTCGTCACGCAGAAGCTTTGGTACACGCGTACAACTGTACTCGCCATGAGTCCACTGGATTCTCCCCATACTTCCTCATGTTTGGACGGGAGGCAAGACTCCCAGTAGATGTGCGTCTTCGAGTATCAACGGATGGGATACACAATGCTACCCATTTCAAGTATGTGCAAAGGCTAAAGGACAGTTTGCAGCAAGCTCACCAACAGGCTGAGAAGTCTACAGCTAAATTGAATGCTGGAAATAAGAGACGATATGACAATAAAGTCAAGTATCGGGAGCTACGTCCTGGGGACGCTGTGTTGCTTCGTAATCTGGGAGTCCCCAGAAAACATATACTGGCGGACCGGTGGAGAGACAGTGTATATGAAGTAGAGTCCCAGATGCTCGGCCTCCCGGTCTATCGCATCAAAGACACTGACGGCCGAGTAAAGTTTTGGAATCGTAATCACCTTCTCCCCATCCCCCAAGTGGGAGACAAAGAAGCAGAAATACTGGCCACACCGCTCAACAGTGAGTCCGACTTATCAGATGGGTCAAGAGACTGTAAATAATGAAACCCACTCTGAAACTCCTGAAGACCCTATGGAAGGACCCTCTCAAAGGGACTATTCCACAGAAGGGGCATCTCCCGGAGGAGCTACAGGTAAAGGGCCCCGTGGGCCAATGCCTACTAAGGTGGCACCAACAGGCCAGCCCTTGGATCCACAGAGCCCGTGCTTTGTGCCTAACAGAGACTGTTCAGAGACATTTCTCCCCTCAAGGGAAGAGGCTGAGCCTCAGGACTGTACTTATTACTCCCCAGAGGGAGTTGCTGAAGAACAGCTCCGTGGGAGCCAAAGAGTCAGGTACCCTCCAAATCGGGTAACCTATGATCAAATTGGGGCACCCCATTATGAGGCTCAGCAGTGGTCTCGGAGCAAAATCCAATCTGTGATTGTAATGCTCACCGAATTGTGCAACATCGTATAAAGTCAATGCGAATGTGCTAAGTTATATATTGAACTGCATTTTTATTATATAATTTTTGTACATGGTTGAGATGTGTCCCAAGCGAGGACGTTGGTTTTTTTTACCAGGGGGAGGATGTAGCCAGGTCCCCCTCTGCCTGTGGCCCCCCTCACCTGATGGGCGATCGCGGGTGCCGCCGAGCCCTATGGCGGACCCGTCGGTCGATCGCTGGAGTGGGGGCGGATAGGTGTGTGGTTGCCGGGGACGCGGTCGCGTTGCAAAGGTCCCGGCGGCTCCCGGTGCAGTGCGCCACCATTGTCAGTGGCATTGCGCATGCGCAGTGAGAGCCAAGCGCCGGGAGGCCCACAGACAGGTCGCGCATGCGCAGTGATTAGAGCGGCAACCTGGACCAATGAGAAGAGGGCTCTTGGATGGGACTACATGTCCCATGAGCCTCCGCAGCCCCACATGATCCCAGGGAGCCAATAGAGCTACAGTATCTCCCTGCTCAGGGATAGATACATTTCGCGGGGTTTAGGAGCAAGTTAGTTGGCGTCAGGAGCAGCTGGGGGACAGAGGTAGGGTGCAGGAGTCAGTGACTCCCTGCACTAGGCCAGCAGACCCCTAGGGCCCAGATAGCCGTGAGCCCCCTGTAGCATTGAGTGTTGCAGGGACAGGCCCCAGGTTAGGGACCCTGCCCCTTACTACCCAGAGCCAGTTAGGGACACAGCGGACGCTGCGCGTCCAACCAGAGGTTTGGGCTCAGACCTCCGCTGCCGCTGCAGCAGCCATCTGGGTGGGATCGTCCAGACGGTAGTTCTTGTATTTGTCAGCCTTCGGATCCTTTGTGATGCTTCTTGGCAGGCCCGGGCACTGGAGTGCTCGGCAGGTAACCATCACCAAGTGCACATACGATCCTACATATATATTATATTCATACGGGACTAGTGGCTGCGCAGTCACACATATCTCCCTTTAAGGGTGCGGGACATATTGTGTGGGGTTAGAGCCGAGGCTTAGGCTCTTGAGAGCCACACAGGTGTACACAGCAGGTAGTAGCGTATATATATATATATATATATATATATATATATATATATATATATATATATATATATATTATATATATATATATATATATATACGCTACTACCTGCTATAGTATATATTATATATATATACTGGACCTAACAAGCTCCTATTGAACCCCCAAAATAATCACAACATATATACAAGCATATGAGTGTCACAAAGGAGAGCTACTGAGCATGGCAATATATATTTAAAACCAGAGACAGAACATAAAACACAGACAGAGCTCAGTGCACATCCAGTGAAACTCATACACGGTACAGTGCCTAAATATATATGTATAAATATCTATTAAATAAAATGGTCTTTTAGTTTAACATTTTTGGCCAAAATTTTTGTAAGCCCCTGAGCCACAGGACGGCAGACCACATTTCCAGGGGTCCCTAACACTAATATAAATTCTTAATAACCTTTGCAATACCAGGAAGAATGATTTATAATAAATCTGTCAATAGTAGTTGCAAAGTTATAAGTCTGTTTGAAGCTTTTAATAACCTGTACATTACCAGGAAAAGCACTCTGTATTAGATTTATCACAACCATACTACAAGCAACCACGTTCCCCTGAGAGTGGGAGATGCTATGGAGTGAGCTTTTAACCATTTAAATGTGGGAGGGGGTAAGCTTCAATTAGGTAGGAGGTTGCCACCCTCCAATCAGCTAAGACCAGCTGAACAAGAATTATAAAACATACTGGACATCTAACAAGCTCCTATTGAACCCCCAAAATAACCACAACATATATATAAGCATATGAGTGTCACAAAGGAGTGCTACTGAGCATGGCAATATATATTAAAATATTGTAGAAGATTCTTAATGCAGTATGTTATATCAGCGTTTCCCAAATGGTGGGTCGCGACCCGGCACAGGGCCACGGCACCAAAATTGCCGGGTCGCAGCGAGGCTGGCCGCCCGGTGTCTCCAACCCGCCCCCCCCCCCCGCTCAAGTTAAAATTGCGGTGATTCCCCCCGCGGTCCCGCACGCAAGCGCAGGGCAAGCAGGGCCCGCTCCCTTCCTCCCCCCCACTCCCAACGTGAGACGGAGGAGGAAGTACCAGCTCCTCTGTGGCCCGCACGTTATGTGGGACGGAGGGGGAAGTACAAGCTCCTACTGTGACCCGCTTCCCCCCGCGGCCAGCATCCCGAGCTCACCTCCCGTGGCACCCCCTCCCGTGCCCACCTCCTGTGCCCCCAAGCCCACCTCCCGTCCCGGGCAGCAGGGCATATCGGGGGCAGCAGGGGAAAGCGTCCGGCGGCAAGGTAAGTCACCCCACCCAGTCACTGTCACCCACCCAGCCACTGTCACCCACCCAGTCACTGTCCAGTCACTGTCACCCAGTGACTCTCTCCCACCCAGTCACTGTCACCAAGTCACTGTCTCCCACCCACCCAGTCACTGTCATGGGTCACTCACCTACCGTCTCCCACCCACCCATCCAGTCACTGCCACCCACCCAGTCACTGCCACCCACCCAAGTGTCCCAGTCCCCCCCACCTCCCAAGTCCCAGTTCCCCCCTCCCTCCCACCCACCCAGTCCCAGTTCCCCCTTAAGTCCCACCCACCCAGTCCCAGTTCCCCCCTCCCACCCACCCAGTCCCAGTTCCCCCCTGCCTAAAGTCCCAGTTCCCCCCTCCCACCCACCCAGTCCCAGTTCCCTCCTCTACCTCCCACCCACCCAGTTACAGTTCCCCCCTCCCTCCCACCCACCCAGTCCCAGTTCCCCCCTCCCTCCCTCCCACCCACCCACCCAGTCCCAGTTCCCCCCAAGGTCCCAGTTCCCCACTCCCTCCCACCCACCCAGTCCCAGTTCCCCCCTCCCTCCCACCCACCCAGTCCCAGTTCCCCCCTCCCTCCCACCCACCCAGTCCCAGTTCCCCCCTCCCTCCCACCCACCCACCCACCCACCCAGTCCCAGTTCCCCCCAAGGTCCCAGTTCCCCACTCCCTCCCACCCACCCAGTCCCAGTTCCCCCCTCCCTCCCACCCACCCAGTCCCAGTTCCCCCCTCCCTCCCTCCCACCCAGTCCCAGTTCCCCCTAACACCCACCCACCCAGTCCCAGTTCCCATCTCCCACCCACCCAGTCCCAGTTCCCCCCTAAGTCCCAGTTCCAAAGTCCCACCCACCCACCCAGTCCCAGTTCCCCCCTCCCACCCACCCACCCAGTCCCCCCCTAAGTCCCAGTTCCCCCCTGCCACCCACCCACCCAGTCCCAGTTCCCCCCTCCCTCCCACCCACCCATTCCCAGTTCCACCCTTGTCCCAGTTCCCCCCTAAGTCCCAGTTCCCCCTAACACCCACCCAGTCCCAGTTCCCATCTCCCACCCACCCAGTCCCAGTTCCCCCCTAAGTCCCAGTTCCAAAGTCCCACCCACCCACCCAGTCCCAGTTCCCCCCTATCACCCACCCAGTCCCAGTTCCCCCTCCCACCCATCCACCCACCCAGTCCCAGTTCCCCCCAAAGTCCCAGTTCCCCCATCCCACCCACCCACCCAGTCCCAGTTCCCCCCTCCCACCCACCCAGTCCCAGTTCCCCCCTCCCACCCACCCAGTCCCAGTTCCCCCCTCCGACCCACCCACCCAGTCCCAGTCCCAGTTCCCCCCTGCCACCCACCCACACAGTCCCAGTTCCCCCCTCCCACCCACCCAGTCCCAGTTCCCCCCTCCCACCCACCCAGTCCCAGTTCCCCCCTCCAACCCACCCACCCAGTCCCAGTTCCCCCCTCCCACCCAGTCCCAGTTCCCCCCTCCAGTCACCCACATCCGTCATTGCCTGTAATTCACTTTTTGTGTCTGTGTGCGTATAGGGGAGAGCGAGTGTGTGTGTGTGTGTGTATCAGGGGCTGTGTGTGTGTGTTTCAGAGTGTGTGTGTATCAGTGGCTGTGTGTTTGTGTGCATCTGTATCAGTGTGTGTGTGTGTGTGTGTGTACATCAGTGTGTGTGTGTGTGTGTGTGTGTGTGTGTGTGTGTGTGTGTGTGTGTGTGTCAGTGTGTGTGTATCAGTGATGTATCAGTATCAGTGTGTGTGTATCAGTGTCTGTGTGTATCAGTGTGTGTCTGTGTGTATCAGTGTGTGTATCAGTGTGTGTGTGTGTGTGTGTGTATCAGTGTCCGTGTGTATCAGTGTGTGGCTGTGTGTGTGTGTGTGTACCTGTATCAGTGTCTGTGTGTGTGTGTATCAGAGTGTGTGTGTATCAGTGGCTGTGTGTTTGTGTGTATCTGTATCAGTGTGTGTGTGTGTATATCAGTGTGTGTGTGTGTGTGTGTGTGTGTGTGTGTGTGTGTGTGTGTGTGTGTATCAGTGTGTGTGTATCAGTGTCTGTGTGTGTATCAGTGTCTGTGTGTATCAGTGTGTGTCTGTGTGTATCAGTGTGTGTGTGTGTGTATCAGTGTCTGTGTGTGTGTGTCTGTGTGTGTGTATCAGTGTGTGTGTGTATCAGTGTATGTGTGTGTGTAGCAGTGTCTCTGTGTGTGTATCAGTGTGTGTGTGTAGCAGTGTCTCTATGTAGCTGCGTGTGTGTCAGTGGCTGCGTGTTTGTCAGTGGCTGTGTGTGTGTGTGTGTCAGTGGCTGCGTGTGTGTGTATCAGTGGCTGTGTGTGTGTATCAGTGTGTGTGTCAGTGGCTGCGTGTCTGTCAGTGGATGTGTGTGTGTGTGTATCAGTGGCTGTGTGTGTGTATCAGTGGCTGTGTGTGTGTCTGTGTGTGTATCAGTGGCTGTGTGTGTGTGTATCAGTGGCTGTGTGTGTGTCTGTGCAGGCCCTATAGGCCAGTATAGGTGATAAAAATTTTAGTGGGTCACGAAGGAGAAGTTCAAAAATAACCGGGTCACGGAAAAAAAAGTTTGGGAAACCCTGTGTTAGATCATTAGGTGAAATTCATGCCTTAAACGAAGGGATACTAAAATTTGAAACACGTAGCGGCTGCGTATCAATGTGAGAAAAATGCGCTTTGACACTGTTACGCCGATGCTCACCACAAACCGGGACAGACCGCGGGGCTGAGGTGGGGTTATATAATCACCGACCTTAGTCCACGCAGACTGATCCGGAGTGCGCAGTTCGTAGTCGTACATCGCAGGGTCAGGATTGGAGAAGGCAGCATCGTCGTTAATGAAGCAGGAGTTCGGCAACAGGAAATCAGGAGTGCCACGCTTCAGCTTAGGAGCGTGAGCGCGGGGGTGGCTTCTGCGCGAGGAGCGGCCTCGGCCCATGACGCCGATCTCAGCAGGAGGAGACAGCAGGCTGGACGAAGTTCACCGCAGGGCAGCGTCGGGAAGAACCAACGCTTCAGTGCAGAAGTCCAAGGCAGGCCACTGCAAGAGGATCGCAGCAGGCCGCAGGAAAGGAAGGGTAGCCACTGCTAGGAGGGAATGCAGCAGTTACCAGTGCTGGCATCAACGCTTCAGCACAGGCGTCCAGGGTAGGCCACTGCAGGAGAATAGCAGCAGGCCACAGGACAGGAAGGGTAGCCACTGCTAGGAGGGAATGCAGCAGTTACCAGTGCTGGCATCAACGCTTCAGCACAGGCGTCCAGGATAGGCCACTACAGGAGAATAGCGGCAGGCCACAGGACAGGAAGGGTAGCCACTGCTAGGAGGGAATGCAGCAGTTACCAGTGCTGGCATCAACGCTTCAGCACAGACGTCCAGGGTAGGCCACTGCAAGGAGATAGCAGCAGGCCAGTGCTGGCAACAACGCTTCAGCACAGACGTCCAGGACCAGGCCTCTGGATACTCAGGAACTTGGAAGGTAAGAACGCTAGGAGAGAGGCCTGGGGTGGTTTGTGGCAGAGACAGTAACATAGAGGTAGGAATAGTTATGCTCAGCGCTGGTTCAGAGCCAACGCCTAGAATATAAAGGGCGGAGATCCAATCACAGGAGGAGGGTGTGTGAGAATTCCTCCAATGAAAGAGCACAGGGCAGAAGCTGCAATGAGAGGCAGCACCTGTGCCATAGATTGCCAGAGGAAGCTTGCAACTGCATAGGTCTGCAAGGCTGCAGTCAAAGCCAGTAGTGGATTCCTTACAGACACACAGCACTATTTTTTGTTTACAGTTGTGATTCAAGTTTCTAACATTAAGCATACTGTAGATGGGGTTTGCACCATCACAAATAAGGCAGATTATGTAATGCAAAGTAAAGGGAAAAGTGTCATACAGTACAAAGACACAGCATTTTTACACATCCTATATAATGTAATATGTGTATCTTGTAAAACAAAATTCTGGAACTCCTGGATTGCAATGTGGTCCACACAGCGTGAAATTGGAGCAACTTAAAATGAAAACTGTAGGACAGAGCAAAAATCTGACGAGGATGTATTCTAGCAGGCCAGGAACCCCAGCTTATGCACTATTGTTCCATAGTTGCAAAAGAGTTTGTGTTTTGGATCTTTTTGTGTATGAGAGTCAGAGGGGCCTATTCTAGTAGCCTTGATAAAACGTCTTGCTTGGCATCTTACGCTGCAGGTTTTGTCAGTGTTGCTATCACGGTATTTAGAAAGACTCTGAAGCCACGCTATAGAAACATGACTAAAACTTGCGAGTAGCAGCGACGTGATTTCAGCTTCTCTCAAAAGTTCTCACCCGAGTGATCTGCAGTGATGTGGGCCAGCTGCATAGAGAGCTGCACAGAGAGAGCCATCTCTCCCTGCACATGCTGTACGTATTTTGTGCTTGATGATTTTTTTTATAAGTTGGCCATTGACTGCTATAGTGGCATATCATGCCCATATTATATGGGTATGATGTACCACTGTGCCAATCAATAAGAAGAGGGTGGGGGTTCTTGTGCCGAGGTGGGTGGTTAGGCCTCCTGGGTGGGTTGCATGGGAGGGTGGGTTAACCCTTTAATTACTATAGCGGTTATTAACCGCTAAGGTGATGAAGGGGTTAGGGGCCATTAGATTGTATTGTTTCTTGTACTCTTGCAGCCAATGGAGGACATGAACCTGGAGTATACTGCTGCGGCCAAGTTTATTCGAGCATTTGCCCGTTCTTGGCCGCAGCAGTAGCCTGGCGCGCGCCCGAGTGTGACGGGCGCGCGCCGAAGCAGCGGAAGAGCGCCCTCCGATCGGGGCGCTCTCCCTACCGCTGCCGGGTCCGCCGGGTCCCCCGGAACCCCCTGCCGCCGTCCCGCAGAACGCGGGACACCAGGGCTCCCTCGGGGAGCCCTGTACGCGCGTGCAGGGGGCGCAGGCTCCCGAAGACGCGTGACCGCGCGTCTATGACGCGCGGCACGCCGAGGGGCGGCCACTAGCAAGCCGGGAAATCTCCCGGCTTGCGGTACCGACCACACTGCAATAAAGTGTGTCGGTACTGTAGTAATGAGGACGCCCTTCATCATGACAGGGGTAAGTAGAAGTTTAATTACTTTATTTATGCAGGCTGGCTATTGTTTGATTTGGTGGAATCCAATGGTCCCCACTTGGGCCGAATTTGCCAGGCATCCTGCAGGTGAACAACCTGTGCAAAACACAAAATGACATATTATTATTATACAATGTCATTACATTCACACATTACGCACCCACCCACCTTGGATGGTGAAACAATACAGGACTCCGAATGTGGAGAATCCTCCCTAATAATAATATCGGGGATCAGGTTTCTTTACATCCCGTCTATTATGGTCTATGACCCTTACGAAATACGACTGAAGAGGGCCATTCTCAGGGCGGTACACTATCTTATTCATAAAGATGTTCCTGTAAGGAGCCGCGGGCTGCAGCGCGATCGCTCCATCCCCCCCAATAGCCCCCACTCACCGCTACCCCCGCCGCAACTCTGTCTTTTCATAGCCAGCGCCGGGACATGCGGCCGCCATCTTGCTAGGACGCGCATGGGACACGCTTACAGAGCGTGCATTCCCAGCTATAATTTATTCACCCTTCTCAGGCTCTGACCACGCCCACCGGCTTCCACACAGCTCACGCCGGGTTCCTCCTCCGGATCAGCTGTGCCAAGAGTATTTTAAATGCCTGCACCAATCAGCTGCGGCTTCTCAGCACACTCTGGTCCTGCCCTCCGCTCCTATAGGGTCTTCTACCTTTATTACCCCTGTCCTGCCCTGCAAACCTTGCTCTGCATAGTCTTAGCTCTGGTGGATGTGTGCTTTAATCGTGTCTTCGTTACAGTGCTCCTTAGGTTCTGATTCGGCATTGCTGACGACTCTCTCTGGCTCTCGACTCTGGCTTCTGCCCTGCTTCTCTCATTCCCCGAACTCGACTTGTACCTTGACCTCCCGGACCTCTCTGCTCCCTGATCTCGGCTACGGCAACCACTATGGCACTTCTACTCTCCGGATCCGGCAAGTACTATAGCTATTGTCTCCTGGCCTGGCTACGCAATCACCACACTCTGGACACGCTCCTTCTGCTGCGGGTGCGTGTAATCTTACGTCCCACCTCAGTGAAAGGGACGGGTCTGATCTGCGGGCAGTACTGCCATGACAGTTCCTCCCTACACTCCATACCCTCATTAAAGAACAAATCCTTTCCTCTGTTTGTTAAGCAGTGCTGCTACTCTTTGACCGCAGATAGTCAATGACTGCATCCCTTAGCCAAGTATCTCTTTGGTCTTCAATTTCTTGCATTATCGGTTCGGGCACATAAGAATACTCAAACCGTGAGACTGACAGTATCGTGCCACTATGGCTCTATCCGCTCTACTCAATTTGGTGAGCTTTCTATTGCCAGCCGTACCTAGCAGTACCAAGTGCAGAGGTTCTTCAGGAGAAATTTCATCATATAAGATTGACGGTCCCTTAGGAATCACAATTCCCTGGTTTATCCCTCGTAACCTACTGGCTAACTCGTCGACAGATTCCTTCTCAGAATAAATGCCCTTGCCCCACCAATGATCAACCACATCCTCTTTCATTAATATGAACCGAGTACGGTCCATGAAATCAGAATACCCCTCAAATAAAGGAGCCCACCATTTCTTGCTGTGGTCTTCTAACCCAGACGTTGATACTGACCCTTCTGTATCTCTCCTCGAGGAAACACCAGAGGTACCGCTAGAGAGTGAACCTTTACCTTTCCCTCTGATCACATGTTTATATACTGTGGGTTTCATTACCGGTGGCTTGGGACATACTGAACCCTCTCTCTCGGATCCCTCATAAGATGTTATGCAATCCCCCAAGTCCTTGGATGAAACGGAATGCTTTTGGGCCTTCCCCCTGAAACCCCCGGATCCCTGGTGACTCAATCAGGACCCCCAATGAGAAGGGACAGGGGCACGGGCAGCGGCACTGGGGACAGGTGGCGGGGAAATTATATAGTCCAGGGCACAGTCTCGGAGTCGGGCTCTGCCGCGACCTGTGGGGGTCTTTGGTGACTTGGACTCTACCGACCTTCTCCTTCCTCGGCCCAGTACCGCTTCCATGTACCGCTCCTTATCTTCGGTGGACAAGCTGGTACTGATGGGAACAGGGGCCGAATGCTTCTGGTTCACTCCGCTGGTCGAACCGGATGTGATGTCATCATCCGCCGATGTCGCGGAGACCCGGAACAGGTCCAGGTCCCGCACCGGAAGTTCGTCATCCACTAGTCAATGCACCAGAAGTTCGGCGTGTTTCTCCATCTGGAAGTAGGCACTGGGCTGGGCCTCATCTGCAGACTCCTCCATTGTAGCCTGTCGGGAGGAAGGTGGTGGTTTCTCATCGCTCCACTGACTTGCGATCATCTTGGGTTCCTCTGGAGCTGTCTCGGTTCCTGTCTCTGCCACATTGGGAGTCGACACGGCTGTGGGACTTCTACGTGGCTCAGGCCACACCAGTGCCTACTGTCGGGGCATCTCCGGACTCAGCTGCTCCGTATTACCGGTAAGTATTTCATTTTTAGCAGCACCGCTGTAGTGGTCCGCCGGTTGGTGCATCACCACCGATGATATACTGGCATACTTGTCGTCTGACGAGGCAGGCAGGGACATTTCCACAAGGGGATGACAGCGGGGCTCCACACTTTTATTGGAGACACTGGGCACGAAACGGTTCTGTTCCGGCACCACCATTAACAGCGATCCCCTTTCCCTTGGGCAGTCACCTTCTCGTTAGCGAGTCCCAGCAGCACAGTCTCCGCCTCTGGAACCGACTCAGGTGCACAAGGTAGGGCACACGAGCCCGGACTGACATCCACCTCAAGGTTGTCCATCTCCGTCAATGTTGCTTGTGGGCCGTCCGGCTTGGCAACGACGGTGGTGAATGGATCTAACGGCCATAAGTAGTAGATCCCACACTGCGGACACCGGGCAGTGGTACTTGGTTCAGCCCCAGGCAGTCTGCATTGCAGGCACAGACACCTGAGGTAATCTCGGCCTCCCACCTCCACCACCAGGAAGCCTCCTGGGAGTTGGTAGGTAGTAACATGCAGGGCTGCCAAAAGCAGGGGACAAAGGGCACTGGCGTCCCGGGCCCCGTGGTTGAGGGGGGCCCGGCCGGGCGCCAGTTATATAAAAAATAAATAAATAAATACATTTTTTAAAAAACGCTGCACCTGAAGTAGGTTGGCTTATGTTTCCGGCACGCCGGCGTGAGAGGGGGCCCGGCTCGCACGGGAGCAGCATTGGCCATTGGGAGACAGATGTCCCCCGCAGCCCCTGCCACCTAATCCCCCCACGTCTCCATCTCCCCCTGCAGCCATCGGGCCAAAACCGCCAGCCGCCGCAGCAGCATTGGGGCACCGCCTCCCCCCTACTGCTGCCACCAGGCCATCCTGCCCCGCCATCCCACTCAGCATCGGGCCAGCATCGGCCAGCATCGGCCCCACCCCTGCAGCATACCGGGAGCAGCAACGTCAGGTGCCTGCAGCGGGGCCAGCAGCACCACCACCCCTTCCACGCAGGATCGGGTCGTTCAGCCACCAGACACCCCCATACTGCCCCCCCCGCAGCATCGCCCCCTGCAGCATCGTGCCCCCCTCCTCACCAGCAGCACTACCGGCACGCCGCGCCACCTCCACCCCCCTGCAGCCATTGGCCTGAAAGGCTGAGATTATCCCCAAGGTAAGTTGGATTTATATATATATATGTATTGGGGGTCTTGGGGTATTTTTTACATGGATTGGGGGTCTTGGGGTATTTTTTACATGGATAGGGGGTCTTGGGGTATTTTTTACATGGATTGGGGGGCTTGGGGTATTTTTTACATAGATTGGGGGGCTTGGGGTATTTTTTATATGGATTGGATATATATATATATACACACACACGCACGCACGCTTTCCCAGTAAGGTGGGTGTACATATATATGTTTGTGTGTGTGTGTATATATGTGTGTGTGTGTGTGTGTGTGTGTGTGTGTGTGTGTGTGTGTGTGTGTGTGTGTGTGTGTGTGTGTGTGTGTGTGTGTGTGTGTGTGTGTGTGTGTGTGTGTGTGTGTGTGTGTCTGTGTATATATGTGCGTATGTATATATATATATTTTTTGGGGTGAGAAGTTTTTTGGTATACATCTTGTGGGAGGAAATGTGTGTGTGTGGGGGTACTGAATGAGTGAGCGTGGGGTAATTGACGGAGGGAGAGGAGGGGGTGAGTGAGGAAAAGAGGGAGTAAGAGTGAGAAGCAGGGAAGAGAAATATATGTGAGGCGGGAGGGTGAGAAATACATGGGAAGAGAGGGGGGAAGAGAGGGAGCTCGTGAGGTGTGAAATGGGGGGCAGGGGATGGTGGGCAATACCGCCGCCATGGGGGGGAGGGGGGCCCTGCTTAAAATGTTTGTCCCGGGCCCCACGATTTCTGTTGGCGGCCCTGGTAACATGGCACGTTGCCATACTGCTAGCTGCAGAAATAGTAGAAAGCATTGGAGCTCGACAATGTGCTCTGTCTTGATCGCCAGCTCTGCAAGACTGAAGGTGTGGTAGCTCACATTCAACTCCTCCTTTAGTCTGGGTAGGATTTCTGGATTGGTTCTCACTGTGACCCCTCCCTCTGGTGGAAATTAGAGGAGGGTTACTTGGTATCACATTATGACATGGACTCTTCTCTGAGCAAGTCATAACACAGGGGGGCACGGCTCCTGCTTTCGCGCCACTTCCCTCCCTCAGGCAGGGCGTTGGATTTCGCGCCAAACCCGGACAAATCTTTGCACTCAGCTTTCTTGCAGCCTGTATGCACCCAGCACGTGCACCGTCCAGACTCGGTGGGAGCCGCCATTTTAGCGTCTTCGCACCACGCGGTGCACTATCAAGTATAGTAGCCGCCATCTTTGGTGAACCCATGGTTTTCACTATAACGCAACCTTCACTGTTTAGTAGGGGACTTTCCCTCCTGCGAACACTGCAATCCATTTCTGCTTCTGCTCAGTGGTAATTCAGCATACCCCAAGCTAGGCAAAACTCTTTCCCATGTACACTGCACACGATGACATGCCAGTACAAGTGCTCTATGGTGATTGTCTGGCTATCGGCAAGTAGTGCTTTTGGGGGTCTTCTCCCCCGCAGCACTGGGCGTCACCTCCTCTTCGCATGCCAGTATCGCTGGCCCTCTCCAAAAGTTCATGACCCATGTTACCCAGTATACTTCCTTTAGGCATCCTATGATCACTCGCCTCAGGGGACTAGAACAGCTATAGCCCTGTTGCCAGCTCTATTCACCTCTTTAGGCCAGTCTTAGATCGTGCTTTGCGAGGTTCAGGGACCTCCTGACTACACCAAGACTCCCTCCTTCTTCAACACTTGCTCTGGAAGCATACATCTTAATCTTCCAGTTTTGCTTTGCTGAAAGCCTGTCCTGATTTCTCTCAGCAGCGCCTCCAAATGTAACCCTGTTTCCCCCACCCAATCTCACATAGGGCCTATCTCTGGGAAACCCGCTCTGGTTACATGGTTGAGTGTGGTGCAAACCTGCTGGCAACATGGGGCCCTGAGTCTCCTGCACGGTGTTATAGGGGAATGAAAGGACAGGCTTCTGGGGTCTTGCCCGAATAGTACTCACAGGCGCAATGCCTCCATCTCTTGCAGCCCCCAGGTGTATGGGGAGAAGTCTCTGCAGGATAATCTCTTCACCCTCTTCCCAATAGACCTCACTCTCTGGCAAGAGGTATAATAAAACACAGGTCCTTTATTCTCACTCTCTGTATTCAGCAGCACAGTTGATATCAGCTTGTAGGGTGTCCACCCTCATGATGTCCCTGGACTCACTCCCAGCCAAATGGCACCAGGAGCAGTCCCAGCTCTTCCCTTACTCCCTAATAGAGTAAGAGGAATATGGGTTCCCTCCGCTCCCCTAAGGGAGGGCATCAAACTGCCAGAGCCCTGACAGCTTGGTTAGGTTAAACCAGCCTCTCTCACGGTAGAGACAGACTGACTAAATACAGGAAGTGCAGGACCTTAAGTACAAGTCCAGTAGGAACCACCCCTGTGCCTCTGATTGGACATAAGGCCTGATTACACTACCTTCCCTGACTCAATGCACTGCTATGAGTGGGGGAAACCCATAATTATTCCTGGCAACCTACCCTTACTAGGCATTACTGCCAGGAGGAGAGGAGACCTATAGCCCAAAACCAATCAGGGCTACATATGTATATTGTTGAATTTTATTTGTATTGGGTTTTTTTTCTATGTTTTAAGATTTTTATATATGCATTGTTTTTTTATATGCATTCGGTTTTTTATTTAGATGTATTTGTTTTTTATATGTATTGGGGCTTTTTATATACTGTATACATTGGTTTTTTTTTATATGCATTAGGTTTTTTATTTATATGTATTTTTTTAATATGTATTTTTTATATGTATTGGTGCATTTTTATATGTATTGGGACTTTTTATATGTATTGGGGCTTTTCATATATGTATTGGGGCTTTTTTTATATGCATTGAGTTTTTTTATTTATATGTATTTGTTTTTTTATATGTATTGTTTTTTTTATATATATATATTTTTATATGTGCATTGTTTTTTTATATATGCATTGTTTTTTTTATTTATATGTATTTGTTTTATTATATGTATTGGGGCTTTTTATATATGATTTGGGGCTTTTTTATATGCATTGCGGTTTTTATTTATATGTATTTGTTTGTTATATGAAATTGTTTTTCTATATATGTATTGTTTTTTTTTATATTATTGGGAGGAGTTGGGGTATTTTTTAATATGTATTGGGGGGAGTGGGAGTATTTTTTAAACGTATTGGGGGAGTGGGTGTATTTTTTAATATGTATTGGTCGTGGGGGGTGTTTAAAATATGTATTGGGGAAGGTTTTTTTTGGTATGTATTTTGTGGGGGGTTGTGGGAGAGTGGGGTAATTGACGGAAGGTGGGGGCAAGTGAGAGGGGGTGAGAGAGGGAGGAAGTGAGTGAGGAAAAGTGGAAAAGGGAATAAAAGTGAGATGCAGGGGAGATACATGGGAAGAGGGGTGTAAATAGAGGGGGCTCGTGAGGTGTAAAACTGGGTAGGGTGGCTCACAATACCGCCGACACAGGTGGATTCACAATACTGCCGACACGTGGGGGGTGGGGGGCGCACGTAATTCTAGTCCTGGGCCCCGTGAAATCTGTCAGTAGCCCTGACAGTACTGCTGCCTGTTATGCTGCAAGAATGTAATGTGCTTATACTTACTAGAAACCAACAGCAAGGGTCTGCCCTCTGACATGTCTGTGTAACAGAGTAATTGTGTTTGTTATGTATCTCTAATGAATGAAATTAGTGGTGTCTCACTATTACGACAAAGATTGAGGTTGTCAAAAAGAGAGAGTTTGTCAGAAAGAGAGAGGTTGTCAGAAAGAGAGAGGTTGTCAGAAAGAGAGAGGTTGTCAGAAAGAGACAGTTGTTATTAACGTATTATATTAGAACAATACCATGACACAAAGAGACGCAAAATGAAAGTTCCTCTTTCTACCAACTATTATTCCAAAATTGCATTGTCACAAAGACCTCTGAGTGTGCTTATATACATGAGCAGATGAAACACATTGGGTCTATTTATCAAATCTCCTAGCCTTGGAGTTACCAAAGAAAATGATTTCTATTGAAATCAATTGGATTTTTTCCCATTCATATACTGTATCAGGTGCAGTTGTTTTGTCCCAGTTTTTTAGATTCTTTAGCACACTTTGACAGCCTGTGTGACATGCCCACTGTATTTGTGTGATTTTAACCACCTGTTAAATGATTGCCTCTTAATTATTTTAAAAACCAACATACTGGTCTGTATTCACTGACACTGTGCAGCAAAAGTACCAAGACATACAGTTGATGAAACATACAGATGTAGCCAGGGTTATTGCTCCCGCTGGTGCGTAGTGGTGGCATATTTTGCGTATCACTGCCCTTGAATTCTATGGAAATTCTGTGATATTCATAAATATAATGCGTTATTCTCCATTATCAGTGGGTAAAATAAAGCTTGATACATCTGTTCCTGGATTATATATGCATATAATTATAGTTAATATTTATAGTGGGTTAGAACACCTAGGCCCAAAGTTAGCAAACCGAGGTAAGGTATAAACCAGCACATACTAGTAGCAACAACGTGGGCCGATAATCACTAAAGGGTGCTATGCTTTAGCACGTCTTAACTCCCACAGCAACCTTTAGTGCAGTGGTTCCCAACCTTTTTTACATTGTGTACCCCCTGTTAGAAAATATTTCCTCCACAAAGCAATTATTAATACATTTTAATGCTTACTCATCAGACTATTGCTAGCAAAATACTGGATCCAGTCTGTACCCAGGCAGTATTGTGTGCTGAGCTCTTGAAGGAACACACTTTTAATAATGCCCCAAACTGCACTACACAGAATGTGCAGACAGCTTGGGTGGTATAGCTGCCAATCACTGTGAGAACTTCCAAAGTCATGCCCCACAATACCGTGCTGCTGTGGATGCAAAGCATTGTGGGAAGCAACTTTGGAAGCTCCTGCTGTAATTGACAGCTATACCACTCAAGCAGTTTGGGGCCATACTAAATGTGCAGTCCACTCCCAACAGAAGATCAAGAACCCACTATAATGCTTGTGATCCACCATTACATATTTTTGGGGGCGAACCCCTTGAGTTTCCTGTTGGGAATCACTGTTATAGTGAATATGGGCCATGGAGTAGCATAGTGGTAAGAACACTGTCACTCTCTTTCTCACTGCCTCTTAGTGGGTGTCACTTTATTACATTGTTAGAAATATTCTGATATGAGGCAGGTTGTCTTGTGCTGCATTTGCTAAAGTTAAGGCCAACCAGTGGTTCTTCTACACTTTTCCCACCTTCTCCTTATCAGGGAGCCAATTTACAAAATAAGTGGTTTGATTGCATGCATTAACTGTAGGAAAGATGGCAGTTTGCCATTTTATAAGTCTCACCATTTAATATTGTCATTTATCTCCATCTGAGGTGGTATGTACCAACATTTAGTAAACATTCAGTAACTCTGGGCATAAACATTAATGATAAAAAAAGCAACAGCATATTGATAGCAGAGCTGCTGAATGTGCTGGTGAACTGTACAGCATGTTGTAGACTTATTATGATTTATAGTAAAACATACAGAGATGTAGCAAATGATATTACACCCTTTAGCCTAATGTGTTGCATTAACTACTGTTATTTAACAGTAGCGCTATTGAAAACAATGGTTAAGGAGATAACACGCTCGTTGTTTAACGTATTCTTTTGGCGTTAACTTGTGTTAACAGGGGGAACAATGTCTGCTACAGCTCAGCCAGTTTCTACATACTCATTATTACTTTTTAATGATACAACAAAAACAATTCTCCTTCTTGACCCTTTAATGTCTACTAACTTTCAGTTTGTAATTATTCTTTATTCTAACTCTTGAAGGGTGAGATTTTTAGTTATTGGGCCAAACGGAACGGTTGTCGCCGAAACTCTATGGTCAGATGACATCTTTCTTAGAATAGGTGAGTTTATGAAAATGCTTCCTACAGTACAGTATATGAAAGTAGCATATATAAAGTGTACAGTAATAACATGACAGCATTCATACTGATAGAAGACTGACTAATTCCCACTATCAGGGTTATTAATTAAAGCAGCAATACCCTCTTCATGTTTATTTTGTACCCCGCAGTTTTTTATAGGATGGGAACCAGAGATCCTCTGGAGCTAATCTGCACTATTTTCAGTTTCAGGGATCTATGGTTTTCGAAATGCTTACTGGGTTTAAATCTCTGCTGGGGGAAAAAAATGGGCAACATCGATTGGTTGTGGCTTCCTATTGGACGACCATTGATTTAAATCTCATTTAAAAAATAATAGCGGTAAATATCGCGGGAAACAAGAAGTCCACGGAGATGAAAACAAAAATCAGAACCATTAATTACAATGCTGTATTCATAAAAGCAAAATCAATTAAGTATTAATCAGATATTAATCAGGCTAAAAAAATACTCAAGTACAGATAACTGGGGAGTAAATTTTTGAAGAAGTTCTAAAAATTGTGAAAAGTTTGATCAATCTTGTAAACTGAAAACATATAGAGAAGTTGTGCAATTTCACTGTAGAATCTTCATATAGCTCAACCCCGTTATAACGCGACCCGTTAAAACATGAATCCGCTTATAACGCGATGCAAGCATTTGTCCCAATTTTCTTAGTTATGAATACTTTACAACATGATTATTGGTATATGAAATACTTTATTGTACCATGCATACAATTGTACATTATTTCTAACGCGATTCGCTTATAACCCAATGTGATTCTTTGGACCCCAAGCACAGCGTTATAAGGGGGTTGAGCTGTACCTGTACGTGGCTATTCTACTGTATATATAGTTTTGGTTCGTACTTTTTTATCAAACTTTTTCGGCTTAAAAATACCCTCCATGAATAGCATTTTTGTTAACTTCTGTAATTTTACAAAAGTTTTATAATGCAATAGAAAATGCCACATTCGAAGCAAATGTCGAATTTTCACTAAAAACTCATCCATCTCTAGTTTTGGTATCACACCCAAGTGTGTAAAATAAAGAGAAAAGAACAAATGTAAAGAAGTACATCTTAATGGAAAGAGTAGTGAATTCATGGAACAGCCCCCCAACTGAGATGCTGAGACTAATACAGTACAGTAAGAAATGTGGAAACTGCCTGTGATAGTCACTAGGGTATCCCGGTGGGTCAATTGGTTCTTACAGTACCTGCTGTCTATTTCTTTGTTTCTATATTTTATGTTTCTGTGGTGAGATTTTATGAGGTTATTTATATATTATATAATACTCCACAAGACATTATTTTACATTTATATCATATGAATTTTTCCCCACAAAAAAAACCTAAAAATATGTGGGAAGAGAGAATAAACGTGGCCATAATATATTTTATTTTCCAATGAGAAAGGTAAAACAGGAGAATCATTCATCTTTGTAATAAGTGTGCATTGACTGATGTATACCTGTTGCTTCCTGCAGCACAGGATCCTTCTACCATTGACACCCGCATCAGGCATCACAGCGCTGGCATGATCGTAATAACCACAATCCTGTCTATTCTCATTACTGGCTTATTTGCATTTATTACTGCCGGCTTCTTCCAAAACTGGTAAGTCCAACCACTTTAAGACAATTATGCTTTATTCCAAGCTATGAGTCATTAAATCATTCTGTATCAGTTATTATCCTCCTATAACTGTTAAAAGAAATTCTTTGCCTAGATCTAAAACTTTACAGATTTGTTGTCTTCCCATATCTGACTTTATTAAAGTACAAATCAATAAAACATTAGATAATTATCTATTTGCCTGCTCATAACAAGTCAGTGAGTATATTTTTGCTCTCTCCTCCCTGAAGCTCACACAATGTATGGTGAAGCTTTAAATATAAATGAAATGATGCACAACATATAAAAAATAAATCTGTCCTTTGTGAGATGATAGTAAAGGCCTGAAATAGACACACTCAAAGCCATGGGGAAGGCTAAGGAATAGTACTGTAGTTATATTGATTCTCTTCAAACCCCATTTTTATGTTTCCATGACATCTAATATTGATTGAGCATATTGACAGACTCAGTTTCCTGACCTTAAATAGAAGGCTATCAACTTAAAGGGGAGAGAAGTTTGTTTTGGCTTTATAGTACCATCATCAGGTACAGAAACTTTAAATGGTAATAAGTGTTAGCTACAGACCAGAATATTGGGTGTTGCTGTAAATAAAATTATTGTATTTTCCTAGTGATTCATTATTATTTTTTGAGCACCTGAAGATATTTTTCAAGGTTGCTTTGACTGTTATATGCCACGAGCTTTCCTTTTCTATTTTTATAAATATTATCGTATTTGGTTCTTCCTCATCGATTTGTGCCAAGTTTTGCTTTGCTACATATATTTTGATAGAGCAGTCCCATGCTAAGGAGCCCGAGATGCAAACGAAATGAGCTGCAATCACAGAAAAGTACCTCCCATAATCAGGAATAATTCCCGTTTTTCCTTACTCACACAGCCCACCAAACTTCTACATAAGTGCATTTTATCCTTCCTATATTATTGGGCATGTGGTACTATGTACAGTACCAGGTAGTGGATATTTGTTTGGCATATCCTTATAATTTACTGTACTCTAAAGGCCTTACAGGTTTTAAAAGGAAGAAAACTTATTGTATACAGATTTAATCAACTTAATCTACCCATATTTACGTGTTTGTTGCTGCATAGAAGTCAATTTGGTTGAAAGATTTCACAACCCCAGGACAGATGTTTATGCAAGTACTTGTGCTTCAACTTTTTTGCGAATGGTATATAAATTAAACTTTATCAAACAAATATCTCATTACAATGAATTGTGTTTATTAATACTAAAAAAAATAAGCTCTTTTATGCAGCATTTTAACAATGTTTACTTACTCTGGTTATTACTACAGTGTATATGTGAAGGAAGATATATCTCTGGCGCCTATGATGTACCACACATGGGTACAAATTTCAAATCATATAAATGTATATATAACAAAATATATCAACTGTATACAACCCAGACTGGCAGAAGTATCAGGATCCAGGGATGGAGATGTCATACATATGAAAAATAAGAAAAAATGCCAAACATAGCATAATACTGCATTATTGAACTATGATAACAATAAAATAAAAAAACATATAACAGAAACATACATGAATTAACCTATAACAAGCCGGAAGCTAGAACGCACAACTGGTGTACACTACCGACACGTTTAATTCGAGCACGGCTAGCACCGCAAGCCGGGGGATGCCCCGGCGTGCTAGCCGCACTCCCTCAGCGTGCCGCGCATCACCGATGCGCGGTCACGCATCATCGGGTGCCTGCGCCCCCTGCACGCGCGTCCATGGCTCCCCGAGGGAGCCCTGGTGTCCCGCGATGTGGGGGACGGCGGCAGGGGGTTCCGGGGGACCCGGCGGACCCGGCAGCGGGAGGGAGAGCGCCCCGATCGGAGGGCGCTCTTCCGCTGCTTCGGCGCGCGCCCGGCACCCTCCGGCGCGCGCCAGGTTACTGCTGCGGCCGAGAACGGGCAAATGCTCGAATAAACTCGGCCGCAGCAGTACTTCAAAAATATAAAAAACATTTATTAAAAAACATTTTTTATTATAACAACAACACTATAAATATGTTTTTAATAAATGTTTTTTTATATTTTTGAAGTACACCAGTTGTGCGTTCTAGCTTCCGGCTTGTTATAGGTTAATTCATGTATGTTTCTGTTATATGTTTTTTTATTTTATTGTTATCATAGTTCAATTATGCAGTATTATGCTATGTTTTGCATTTTTTTTATTTTTCATATGTATGACATCTCCATCCCTGGATCCTGATACTACTGCCAGTCCGGGTTGCATACATTTGATATATTTTGTTATATATACATTTATATGATTTGCAATTTGTACCCATGTGTGGTACATCATAGGCGCCAGAGATATATCTTCCTTCTCCTCTAGCACTCTCTCTGACCGGGTGGTCAGAGACATATTTCATGCTGCCCCTCATATTCTATTCACCTGTTAGAATATTAGGCATTTTTGTGCACATACATAGTACACATATACACTTTTTAAATTAACGCTTCCTTTTTGTTCTGTTTGTTACAGTGTATATGTGATACATTTTTTATTCCCTAGGTATTCTTATCTTTGACTCAATCAACATTTGTTGCACCAAAATATAGTATATTGAGTTGCATAGTGAATGCCATAGTTAGGGCTTGTTAGATATAGAAATCAATGGCTGTTGAAAATGTGCACAATGTTATGCACAGCTCTGAAACATCCTGAATCCAGGAGGATGTCCTTGAGCTTCCAAATTAGAACTGTGGAAGCAAACCGTTTGACTTTTCATCTAACAACCCATTAGTAAGCTAGTTTATTAAATGCAACTGCTTACGAAACAAAAAGACGATTGATTAAAATCTGATTGATTGAAATGCGTACAATATATATTTTTTTTTACAGCTCCAAAATTTGTCCGTGGAAAATTTACAGTTTCAGCAAACGTCAACGCCAATGTCCAGAGCAGGAATAATTCAACATGACCTGTTCTGCCAGAGAAATTGTCTTTCCTGAGTAATTATTTGTATTACCTCTTCGTCTAACTGAACACTGTGAGACTGATTAATGAAGGTTCTGTGTCAACAACCTATGATACTGACCTGAAAAAAGTTAACGCCAACCTACAGTAGTATAATTATTGTGTGGTTGATAAAAAACTGCACTTATGTGTGTACAGCAATAGGTTCCATTCTACTTATTTGTAAATAGCCAAATAAAAACAGAACTGGGAGTTTAAACACTAAGCAAACATTATTTTACAGTTGATCACAATGTAAACCGCTCTCAGCCTAGACAAAGACTTTGAATTTGAATAGCTGAAAACCATCAGTGCCAGAACGCTGAGATTCTGTAATAATAGAAATAAGGTGACTTGACACTGGTAACTACTTATGTTTGTTTTTTGTTTTTAAAGCTAGAGAGAATGATATCTCTCCTGACAAAATATTTATTATGGAATTGTAACCTCTCAGTTTATCCTACTCACATAGACACAACCACTAACAAGCACGCAGTTGTGTAACCAATTAGGCCACGCTTATAGTGCTGGCGACGGCGACTCGACCGATGACGTAACCTGTCGCCTCCCGCGAAAGTTATAATTAGATTTTCCGCGACTGTCGCCACCGACGTCACGAAAGGGGGCAGGCCGCGGTTTCTGATTGGTTTAGAGACAGTCACATGTGGCGACTGTCTCTAAAAAATCAAATAGACCCGACTTCAAATTTTTTTGCCGCTCCGTCGCCATCGCGCTTACTATAAGTGCTTGCGACGGAGCCAATGTATTTGATTTAGAGCGACGTTGCATCGCCAGGCACTATAAGCGCTGCCTTATATAGCACTTTTATTACAAGTGTTTTATGATTTAAGAATAGCACAAAACAAATATTGCAGTATATACATATCGCGTTTTTAGAAACTCATACATAACTGAAGACCTATTGCTATATTGATTCCAAAGTTGCATTGACTAGTGATGAGGTACAAAAAAACAGAAAGCTACTTGAGAATTTCACAAACAAGTATGAAGTCAGGAAGAAAACAGGTGGACAATAAAAGACAATATGAAAACAATTATACTGAATAACTAGAATTTCACTTTTAAAGGCATTATGGGTTACTGATATTTTACTTTGCAGTGGGACTTCACTGCAAATTGCATCCTTAAACAAATATGCATCAATCTTTAAAAAATATTTTTTCTGCTCATAGTCAGAATTAAAGTGCAAAAAAAGGACATAAATACTTAATATTCCTTTGCTGGGTAGGACAAAGTGTACGAAAGCATAAGTAAACTCACATAGGGCATATTTACTAAGTGATGCTCTGCATTGGCAAACCTTCTGTGGCCGGAAGACCCCTTACAGTCCATTCACTTGAATGAGCAATAAGCATGACATTTAAACATTGGTTTAAGTTCTGTTTAAAAAGTAGCCACCTGTACTTAATGTCAGGAGAGTCTAATTTTGTAATTTAGTCAATTTTTTAAGATCATATTTTGAAAGGTTCATGCTAGATTTATATTCGAAGCAGCAATCCTCCATTTTTTGGAGTGGGGTGGGTGTGTTGGGGTTTATCCTGCCTGAACCTGGGGTTCTCCTGAAGCTGTTCATAGTTCTCTGACATCTGGAGATATCTGAGTTATTTTCTATTTTTTGTGTGCCCAAAAATCTTTTTGAGACATGAAAAAAAACTACAAATATGGACGACAGGACAACAAACATGGCCGGCAAGCTAGAATATTCTTTCAAAAATGTCAATAGGGTCAAGGCTCCCCACAGCAGCCAATAGATAGCATCCTGGTTTTCTATTGGTGATTCAGTGGTCATTTTGACACTTAGCTTGATGCGACGTCAAATTAATCTGCGAGGTCATGTGACGTCACGTCATGTCACGTCACGACAGCGTCATTTGACACATGTGATGTCACGTCACATGACCCCGCGGCAATTTGACGCCGCGTTGCCATGGACACGAATCCTGACGCCGGCAGAGTCAAGGTAAGTTTAGAGTTGCAGACGCTTCACGCGATCCCCCGGCATTTAATTTAAATGCCAATTTAAATGCCTTGGGGAAGAGAGCGGGGCCTCTGCTCCGCGCCCCCTCAGAAAAATGTGGCGCCCCCCAATTTGTTCACCCCTGCCCTAGCATACAGTGCTTCCACCTCAGCAAGGGATTCTGGGAAATGCAACTCAAATTGCACTCAAATTAAAAGCCTTTGCATAATCTATATTATCAATGCACTTTTCTGTAGGTTATGTCTTGAAGCCTTGAAGCAACTTTGATGAATAACTGTCTAGTTCCGACAATAAAAAATAACACAACCTCCAATTCATGGTTACTGTGAACCAATATTGCTTTTAGTCCTCTGAATACTGTACAAGGTTTCATAGCATTTATAATTTGTATTTAATTCATGTATTATGAATGTTTTATTGCTAAACTATCATTTGCAGATCTGATGTTAATTTCTGCCGTGAAATAATGTTTACAAGTGGAATTTATCTGTTAATCAAGTGTTGCTTTCAAAAGTGCTGCATCTCGTTATTTGTAATGGTATACTGTAGATCAGGCTTACAACATTGCATATTTAATTCTTCTGGACTCTTTGAAAACATTATTTAAAGTTATTTTCAAATCCCTGATTTAATTATTTAAATGGGCAGACTAGATCGGCCAAGTGATCCTACCATCATTGCTCTCTCTGTTTCTTTCCTTCAACTTTCTTTCATTATTTTCTGGTGTGGCATCTGCTTGGATCCCAGTGTTTGTGCTTATCTGTATTTGTATTTTTTTGTGAACATACTGTATGTAGAATGTGTATGTTTATGGGTAGGATAATTTACAGAAGATTCCTTATATTAAACTGTGTTATTAATAAGGGAATTTAGAAAGGATTCTTAGCAGTGTGATGGGGGATTGGGGGGTTGTTAGGTGTTGCAAACGAGGAAGATGCTGTGCTCCATAAGATGTTATTGCTTGTTATTAAAATGTATCTCTCATTCAAATGCATTCCTGCTTTCAAAACCCACACAGATTATTAATGTTCCATTTGTAACAGGGTTTATTTGGTAAGTGACTAAGCTACCACTAGTGCGCTAGGTTATAATTTTTGCAAGAGTTCTTTGGGGAGATTCAATAACTTACAGTACCATTGCAATCCTGCTTTAACTATAGTTGATTGTCTCACAGTTAGTCACTTCTTACTGGATTTGTCTCTCAGTCATGATACCCTGCTGCTGTGGCAGTGATCACAAAAAACACTGTTCTGTTGTTGTTATTATTATTACAGGGCAAAAACGTGAATAAAATAATGATGTACTTGGGCCCTCCCTCCCATGGGTTACAGATGGGACAGTTAGGTCTCACACTCAACAAGCCAAACACTGTGCTAACCTAGATGTTATGTTTGTTTCTGGAAAAGCAGACTTGTTTGGGCTCCCACAGAAAGGTAAACAAAATAAGTTAAATGGTTGTGTTGGGGGTGGCACCTGGTGATATCTGCCATGGATAGGATAGAACTGGTGGCAGATAATTCAGTTAATTCTGCATTCCACACACAACCAGCCAATCACAAAATTGTATTTTAATTTGGCAATTAGACATTCCCAATCATAGCAAGTGCAAACCAGTCCCACAATATTATGTAATACAGGATATAGAGCGCAAATACTCCCAGGTATATGCAAGAATAAAAAAAGGGGGGGGGGATTAGTGCAACACAGCAAAAGGTCAAGATCATCACACTCACATGCTATGTATTAGAATAAGGTGATGAAGAGGTTAACCCTCTTAAGGTGGTGAATGGAACCTCAGTATTGCAGGTGTGGGATGGGGGTCAGAGATGCAATTTACTGAAACAAACAAAAAAGAAAAATCTCTGTCTTAAGCATTAAGACCACCCTGGGCCCAGGAACCGACACAAATGAGACACACCAGCCTCACTCTTCTCTCACTTCCATCCCTGGGGCTGATGTCTGTCCTGGGACCAGTTGTACATTTCTCCCTGTTCTGTGATTCCTGTCACTGCACAGTGTAACATTGCAACAATGGTTCCGCTTGCTCTCAGCCTGTTGCTTAATAATTTTTCCACTTGCTGAGTGGTATGATCCAGGACCCCCTGGCTGTTTGTTTTGCCCTGCCCCTTTTCCTGAATGTCAGGTCATATCCCTTTCCTCTTTCAACCAGCAGCCTTCAGGAACTGTTATGTCTCACATATACTTCTGATAAAGTTTAATGTATTTTACCTTACCCTGAATTATTGCACCTACAGTACTACAGTCCCCCACCCTTTTTTTTTTTTGCATGTTGCCGCTATTGCTCAATAAAAGCTTACAGAAGAAAGGAAGGACTTGGTGTGAATAAAAGGGGAATGAGTTATGTTACCTGGCTCTACCCTTAAAGACAGTGTGCCTGGAGTCAGAATAGTAAAAGACAACTCTACAGGAGCTGCAGTAGAACAGTTTTCTAAAGGCCAGTCACTGCCTCACAGATGCAGACAGCTTAAGAGAGTAGAGCCCCTTCATATACACAGGCTGCCACTGCAGCGACAGCTACACAGACTAGCAAGCCCTGCAGCTCTGCACAGCCCACAGTGAGGTTCAGCATCAGACCGACCCCTACGCTACGTACTACTCCTGATAAGGCTAGTAAGGGCCACGCTAACAGACATCCGCCAGGACATGGGTTAGACCCACGGACACCTGAAAGTACAGCTATCGCTACGCTAAGCACTGCAGGACACCGACAGGCACCATCTGAGACATTCGTCCATTGCTAACGCAGGTAACAGACTGCACGCCACATACACTGGCTAAAGGCCAACATACACCTGGAGCATGGCAGAACTCAGACCCACACCAGACACCACGCATGAGAGTGACAACTCAGACACTGAGACTGCTACACAACCGCAACACACGCAAGGAGGCGCAAGGCATAAGCGAACAGTTACACTTACACAGAAGGGCTGCGAAAAATATGAAGCCATTGACGCGCACCGCGACAAGTTAGAAAAGGCCTGAGAAAAAACTGGACTTGAAATGCGGAATGTTGCTAGCATTGGCGATTATGAGAAGCAGCTCCAGCAGGCTATAATCCAATTAAGATCCGACCACTCATGCTACTGAGTGCTGTCAGAGACATACATCACCTACTTGACCAGTACAAATACTGGTGAAAATCTGCAAGAATGAGACTTACAGAATAATATCGATCTAACGCTTATGCTCACCACAAACCTAGACCGGACCGCAGGGCTGAGGTGGGTGTGTGAAAACACCGACCATAGACCACGAAGCCGGGTCCGGGTTGCGTAGTCCGTAGTCGTGCGTAGCCGGGTCAGGATTGGAGAAGACAGAGTAGTCCATAAGCAAGCCAGAGTCAAGGCAGGTGGCACAGGAGTGAAGGTTGAGGTCACAGGCAAAAATTCGGCAACAGGAAAAACTTCAGCGAAGGCGCTTCAGCGTAGGTGCTGCAGCGCAGTGGGTACAGGAACAGGGAACAGGGTAGAAGGAAGGCGACGGGAAAAGCAGGAGTGCAGACACACCACAGGAAACACTGAGGAACAGTGTAGCCGCTCAGCGTGGCGAAGGCGATGTCTGCCAGGAACTAGGAGAAGAGGACAAGGCCAAAGTCAGGCCAAACAGAGCTGCTTGTGGCAAGCACAGTTACTTGGCAAAAGTATTATGTTCAGCCACTTCCTGTGGGAAAGGGCAGCGGCTAAATCGCACCATCAGCCAATGGGACCAGAGCTCCATATGAGGCAGCAATAGGCAGGCTGCAGAGTAACACCAAGAGCAGGTGATTCTGATTGCAGGTTCAGGGAGGGATTTGTATGGAAGCTCTAAAGCACTGTGAGAATGAGTTCCAGCCAAACCCAGGAGTGGATCCCTTACACATGGAAGCTGAGAGCAGAAGAAAGAACCTTTTGCTGGAAACTGCATCACAGCGCTCCATCGCATCCAGGCATTCCTCAAGGTCGGCAAAATCAGCGCAATCTAATGCGTCTAGCGCAAGTTCAAATGCTACTAAGGCATGAGCTATCGCAGAGGCTACACACGCAAGGGCTGAATACACTCAGAAAGAGGCAGCCATGAAACTACAGAGAGCCCGCCTAGAAGAGGAGGAGCGGAGGGACGCTGCAACCACCGCTGCAGCCGCTGCCATAGCTACTGCCACCGCCACTGCTACAGCCACTGCGCGTAAGAAGGCAGAGTTGGACGTGAACTTAGAAGCCTTAAGTAAAGAAGAGGATGCCGCCGCAGCCCAAGCGGAGGTCTTAGAAGCAGCCGCGAGACACAATGGCGGGGAACAATCGTATAGTCGGATAGCTTCACAGGATCCAGCCCAACAAATTAAAGACTATGTGAGGAGCCTCCCCAGTGTGAATGCCAGCGCACCATATGTACCTGATGAGGAGGATATCACAGATGCTGAAGCATTGGAGAGTCCACGTTGAGTAGATGCTGTTTCTTCAAAGGCATACACCACCTGGGATAGCTACAGCTACAACAGTGATCCACATGCCGTACACATAAGGATGCACTACAACAGGCTCGCAATCCAGGTATGCCCACACAGAGAAACACAGCTCCCCACACTGACCAGCGGTCATCACACATCCACACCAAGGAAGAGATGACTGCAAGGTCCCTCCCAGCAACCACCATTGCACCAAGCACACACTCTGCACACAGGCCAAAGACGCGTGATCAACCCCACTCGTCCTTACAGTCCAACGTGGCAAACGTAGATGGCGGATAGAGCAATATACCAGAATGTGACAGCCCACATCCTCCACAAAATCAATACACTGATGCATCAGGCCTAACAGGTATGGAAAAGTACATGATCCGGCGTGATCTGGTCAAACAGGACTTACCAACTTCGACGACCGTCTTGAGAACTACCAAATATGGAAGTCTGTAGTCAAAGAAGTAATCAAGAGCCTGGGCTTCACTGCAAGGCAAGAATTCAACTTGCTAACCAAGTAGTTGGGGAAGGAATCTGCAGAGCATGTGAAGAGACTCAAATGTAAACAACCCTCAAGTAGGTCTCGACTTAGTGTGGAAGAAACTAGAGAGGTGCTGGTAGCCCAGAGGTAATCGAAGACGCACTCTTCAAGAGAATTGACAGCTTCCCAAGAATCTCGTTTAAAGACTATACAAAGTTACAAGAGCTTGGAGATCTGCTGCAGGAATTGGAGTCTGCAAGAGCTGATCAAGTCCTACTGGGTCTTAACGTCTTAGACTCCGCTCATGGAGTGAAACCCATCTTGGAAAAAGAAAAACAGAAAGGCCAAGCGCAACATACAAAGTGACACAACATACACAACAAAGGTCATTTAGTTGGCCAAAGCGTTATAAGCCTGCAGCCACTTCATGGCATGACCAATTTGCAGGTCCTAACACTACCTGGTAAAATTCTCATGTACCTCTCTTTTTTGCTGGAGGGAGAAAAACCATACTGGGTCTGTGATACACAGGAACATGATAAAAACTGCTAATTGGAAAATAGGGCGGGTGAGCATTAAACTATGGAAGGAGGGGACCACACCACCAAACAACAACAGTTGCAATAACCCAGCAAGCTCCAGAACCCAAAAACCAACCCTCACATCATACATACAGCATATATATTAGTGTCAAAAAGCAGTGCTGCTGAGCGTGGCAAAATATAAAAACAAAAACAGAAAGGCCCAGCGCAACATACCAAGTGACACAACATATAGAACAATACTTCAGTGCTAATCTGCTCATGAGTAAGGGTCATTTAGTTAAACCCTTTGGCCAAGGCATTATAAGCCTGCAGCCACTTCACGGCATGACCAATTTGCAGGTCCTAACACTACCTGGTAAAATTCTCATGTACCTCTCTTTTTTGCTGGAGCGAGAAAACCATTCTGGGTCTGTGATACATACAGTAGGAACATGATAAAAACTGCTAATTTGAAAGTGGGGCGGGGTAAGCTTTAAACCCTGGGGAGGAGGGGCCACACCTCCAAACAACAACACTTGCAATAACCCAGCAAGCTCCAGAAACCCAAAGCTCGTGGAGTGAAACCCATCTTGGAGAAACTACCTAAAAACCTTCAAGAAAGATGGTCTTCGCAAGGTTCAAAATACAAAAGGGAGAAGCAAGTCGCCTCCCCCCTATCCTTGTCATTCTTCTTGAGCTTCATTCAAGAAGCAGCTGAAACAAAAAATGATCCCAACTTAGCCAGGGGTACACCAACCATGCCCAGTGCAAGCAAACTAAAGAATGAAGGACCGGTGACAAGATACGGTAGCACCAGAATGCCTATCTTGGTCCACAGGACAGACGTGTCTTCTCCAACATCTACATGTCTCAATCATTCAATCGCTTCAAGCAGAGAGACAGGGGACCAAAACAGTGAATGTCTCATACACAAGAAGCTACACCCACTTAACAGATGCTTCAAGTTCAAGATGAAGTCCATAGAGCAACACAAGAACCTACTCAGAGAATTCAAAGTTTGATTCAGATGCTGCGCTTCCATAAGTCATCTGTTCAAAGATTGTAAAGAAGCCATTAAATGTACAGTGTGCAACCGTGACAAGCACATAACATCTCTACATCCAGAGACATTGGCACTTGACCAACTCAACAACCCTTCCTCCATGGCAAAGCAAGGCGGGGAGGAAGGAGAAGAGAAGTCACCATCACCATCTGTCACATCCCAGTGCACCGAGGTTTGCGGAGAAGGATGTAACCAAAGGTCCTGCTCCAAAATATGCCTTGTTGCAGTATACCCCAAGGGACAACCTGAGAGGGCCACTAGGATGTTCGCATTCATCGATGATCAAAGTAACAGATAATTAGTCAAGTCAGAATTCTTCAACTTATTCAACATACGAGATAACACCTCTCCCTATACACTCAGAACATGCGCAGGACTTCTAGTCTTGCAACAGCATCTAATTTTTCTGTACAACCTTTCCCATCCTGGTGGTGAGTTTGTCCTTCTGACCCAGTGATGTAGAAGAGGGTGGCGTTTATTTCTTTTCACACAAAAAGGGTGCTGCTGGGGTATAAGTACAACTTCTTCTGTTTTTTTGTAGGAGCAGCTATTTCCCTTTTTTCTAGGGTCCCATCCATTAGTCTTTTCCAGCTGCTGTTACTAAGGCCATGGTCACAATGAATACCAACACTACCACCACCCCACCTCTTTTGGCAATCATTGAGTATGATTGATCAGCAGACCAACCTCTACTTTGGGTATAACACTCTCTCTCCCAACCTGAGCTCCCTCCAAGAAATGCGTCAAAAGTGTCCCTCAACTATTTATTGGCATAAAAGGCAAATGCGAGTAGACGCAAATAATTTTTAATGTTTCATATGCATGAAAATGTTGCACAACATTCAAAGAATAAGACAACATGCACCAAATGTATGAACATGAATAATGGCATACCAACATGCAGTATGCCACTAATGATTTTAGGTGAAAATAGATTTTTTTTGATGCAAGCTACTCTTTCAATTTTCAAAGAACAATTATGTATACATTTATTACTTGCACTTGTCCCCTTAGTTTTAATTATCTGCTTGTTCATTTTTTAATACACTGAAAATCGGGGCCGGCTTGATGGCGGTGCCGTGACTGTGCCCCGTGCATACAGAGGGCCCACGTTCTCCCCTACAACAATTAAACTGATTGTCGAGGAGAGCGTAGGGCCTCTGTAACTCTCTTACCTTGTCCGGTGACATCTACTCATGCAGGGTCCCGGTAATCATGGCTCCGTGATGTCAAATAGCGTCGCGTTGCCATGAAAACGTATGGTGCTATGACATCCCGTGACATCACGTTGTCATGGCAATGCGAGACCATTTGATGTCGCAGAGCCATGATGACGGGACCTTGTGTGAGGTGATGCTGCCGGAGACGGTAAGAGCTTAGGCCCCACATATCCTTGTACCGAGTCCCGCAAACATCTATGTCGACACTGCACTGAGTGTAAGAATATCATACTTGCACTTTCACCAACCAAGGTAGCAACTCTTAGGCCTGGGACATAGTGCCTTTAAACAGTGCTGAGGCGCGCTGAGGCTCAGGGAAAGCGGTGCTTTCCCTGGCCTTACACAGCGCGCCATCAGGGGGCGGGCCGGGGGTAGGATGGGGGCGGGCCAGTGACGTCACGGAGCTGGTTCGCCCTCATTGGGCGAACCACTCACGTGACCGGCCGTGCGCTCCAGCAAGCAGGGAATTTTCAAAACGCTGTCAGACACACGCTTCTCCAAGCGTGCTGACGCGTGCGCGAGCCCCTGCTAAACCCGCTCTCATTGCAGCTGCAGGGGTTCAGTGCCGAGCAGCAGCATGGCTCAGCACGGGTCAGCGCATAAGCGCTGACCATGTCCCAGGCCTTAGGAGTATATGAAGAAAGAGTAGTAGTGGAAACATAGGTTGAGAACCCCTGACCTAACCGCAATTGAAAAAAACAAACATCCTGTTTTTTTATTTTTGTCAATTGCTTGCAACATTAACTTTTATCCCACCATTAAATCAAACTGCCTTCTGTTTCTCAAAATCACATTATATTATTGTGAGCAATGACTCTAGGTACGTGAGCAAATATACAAAACTGGTGTCACAAATAAGAAATACAAATGGAAACTGTCTTTCTGCCAAGACTATTTAAAAAATAATTATGTACTTCCTTTAGTGTTAGAACCCGGGCAAAGAGCAAAGACCTACAGATGTTTCACCCGCTAATGCAACCTTTTTATTTATTGTAAGAAATACCCTAGCTCTATTACAAACAATAGTAACTTTTAATGTTCTCTTTAACGCCTGCGATATTTTCTGTGTTATATCTTACGAAAACCAGCGGTAACGGGGAAATAACGTCTGCCACATCTGTATAGGAGTCAATAAGTAAAGAAAAGATTCATACACTATTTTATAAATCTGATGTCATTGCCCAGTATCAATGTAAATACAGAAGTCGAGTGGGTGGTAGGAGAAGCAAGAGAGACTGGATTTTTCATTCAACGTTGGAACCATAAGTACACAAAATACTGGAAACTATGAAATCACATTCCTATGCAACTTATCAGTTTCCCCTTCAACCCACTTTTCCCTCTACCTATATGATTGCAATGGATTAATAAATAGTCTAAGTCCTAATGTAAACAAAAAAAAATAAACATCAATGCTAGAAACTAACTATCTTACCATCAGAAAATCATTACAACAATTCCCAGTGTCCAAATGCATTACCATAGTACCCATGAAGCATATGTTTGCCTTCGCTGTCAGTGTTTAGGTGCTGATATCATTCTGTTGTGATAACTACAAAGAACCTGTCTGTGTAAACCATTAGTGTGTGTTTTTAGAGGAATCAATTTATCTTTACTAAACAGAATAATCATTTGTAAGGGAGAGATAGTCACATGCTATTCAACTGGTGCCATAAATCCTCCCATCATCACCTCCTTGCATTGGAACCAGCTGGTCTGTGCTTTTTTCCTGCACACATTGTACCAATGTAAAGCCAGATCTGCCTTAGAAATACAGTGTGCACTTTATGAAGGATATTGCCCACAAGGTTCAAAGAAACTATCTAAATGAAGAGTACACTTTAAGCTTGACCAGAGAGAGAGAGAGTGAACAACCTGTGGATGACAAATTACGGGTTGTGTAAAAGAAGACATAATTAAACAAGGAAAAAGGTGAGTACTTTCTTAATCTATAGCTAATTGGAAACCTGTTGTGATATATATATATATATATATATATATATATATATATATATATATATATATATATATATATATATATATATATATTATATATATATATAATCCAAAGAAGTAGCCGGCACTCCACTTGCAAGTAGAAAACATTGGGTGCTTGTCCCATAATGCAGTAATAAACCATACAATACCATTTGAAGCACGAGATCAGGAGACAGCACTCTGGTAAGTTTGATCACAAGTCTTTTTTTCAATGCAAAGAACTTGTGATCAAACTTACCAGAGTGCTGTCTCCTGATCTCATGCTTCAAACGGTATCGTATGGTTTATATATATATATATATATATATATAAGTAAAAGTTGTGGAGATCAGCACTGAGGAGTAAGTTCAAAAGCTCGAGGTGCACACTCTTAAAAAATGTATAAGGTGAGACCGGTTCCATTGGGAACTGAAATGTCGATCAGTTTTATGGTGAAATGAAATCTTTTACATTTTTGACATCCAAAGTGTGCCGGCATTTACAACCATCTATACATATAATTTATATTCACACACACATATATATACACACAGACACACTTATGGATTTCATTTAAATTGCTAATACAATTTTTTATTTTATTAAGAGAAAATGTATGATATTTATTTAAAAAATATTTTAACAGGAAAAAAATAAGTTACCTCTCATTTTCAAGAATGTCCTGAGTGCAGAATAATATGTTGATAACATTCTATATATTACAGTTACAAACATATTTTAAATATGAAACAACCAAAGTCTTGAAAGATCTTAAACAGGTGGCAGTTTTGAGAGACTCAGGTATATTGCTCTGGGAAGTGGTAAGAGAAGGAAGAGTGGTCAGATTCTTTAGTGAACCTTGCAACTACTGTATCAGTATGTTTCTATAGGCTGATCTTAGGTGATAAGTGCTGAGTACAGCATGAGTGCCAGCAGAAAATCTGATTGGGGGGTGCAGTCACAGCGTCATGACGTAGCGATATCCTGTGACGACACATCGCCATGAAAACGCAACGTGATGCAGCACCATCACGTGGCAACGCGTCACCATGTGACATCATGTGGTGGCGCATTGTCATGGCAACGCATTGCCATGTGATGTCGCTACGTCATGACGATGCAGCGTCACATGATGCTGCAATGTGGATGGAGAAGGGCTGCTCTCTACCACGGCAATCAGTTTCATTGCTGTGGGGAGGAGTGCAGGGCCTCTGAAAGTGTGATAGCAATTCTTGAGAGTGGGTGCAAATGCACCCTTGCACCCCCGCTAGTTGCGCTACTGATGTACAGTAGGGGTGAGAAGTCTGCTCAGATAATTGGGCAACTTTTCCAGAAAGTATTTGAAGGTAAGGAAGAAAAAATTGACCTGGCGTCTGGATTCAAGGCTTAGTCAACCTAAATATTTAAAGCAAGTAGCTTGCAGCTAGTTTAGTGTTACAGTTTGCTCTGTCATTCCCTTTAGAAATGTAGCCTTAGTTCTAAGTAACAAAGTTACTGTTTTGTAATTATGACCACATGTCTTCCGTAATGCATTTTTAATCTAGCTTTGTGGATGCAGACACTGTAAGTGTAAAACTTACGCTATACATAGTGTGTGCTCCAAGTTGAAGTAATGTTGAGCTGCACAAAATACAGTACTTAACATTATCATGCCAACGATGTTATCATGTTACATAATGTGTTATTTAGGTTTGATATAAAGGAAAGCTGAATTGGAATGTTGAAATTGGTTGATTTTGAGAATTAACTTTAGTATATTGAATAAACTGATAAGTAACACCATATTAGTAAGTACAAATGAGAATTGTGGTCCCCCACTTAAAAACAATTAATTTCTATTTGTCTGGTTTGTTCATTCTTTAAATGTGGTAGTAGTAGATATTGTTGATTTGACCCCATCAATACTGTTCAAATTTGACGGAAAGGCTGGCTAGATTGGCCTGTATGTAATTTAATATGAAAACTGCGGATGTGGTCCTGAATGTTCCTTTTTTATTTTCTGCATCCCATTGAAAACTGCAAATAAAATGAAGTTCCAAAAAAATAATAATAATTTCAGTGGCCCATGGTAAGAAGTCTGAGAATTCCTACATATGATGTGTATGGAAGATGACTATGATAACTGTTTTTGTGACATTCACTCAGTCTATATGCTTTTGGAATTACATGATTTAAAAACCTATTAGACACAGCTACATGTACTGTATTTAAAAAAAAACAGTCCAAAGGCAGCACATGATTGATTAAGGCTGCAATCTAAATATTAATTAACTAAACACATATATAAAAATCTATTCTTGGTTATTTCTGTCAGTCTGTAATATTTTAATGAAACATTTTTTTCATGATATTGCTTTAGAATATTTCCTTTTTTAATTAATCTATATAAGAGGACACCTAATTTCCTATTCTATGAAATGCTTCACTACAATCCCTGAAAAGCATCAGATTTTAAAAATAGAAACAGTGTTAGAAAGGGCTAGAAGAGATATATTAAGTAAAATAAAATTACTAAAAAAAAAACAATGAGTGAGGACAGCTCCTTTAACTGAAGACCTACAAAAAGAGTATTTTACAGCAATGTCTTGTAGGTTCAACTAGCATTAAGGGGGCACATGCTTTAAGTGCCAATATGAGTCATCACACCAGTTCCAGGGTGAACTGCCATTCAAGTCAATGAGAGTTAATGCCGGAACGGGGGCAATAACACATACAGTACCGACACTTGATCCATGTGTATCTGCAGAATGAATGTCCCTCTAGGATGAGAGTTAGTGATGCTTCTGTTGTTGAGGGGTGAAGAAATGACATGAGCTAATGTGATTATGACGGTCTAATTTCCATATTCCAGATTATGACAGGTTATTCTGAACATCTGACAAAGAAAATGGGGCTTTACATTTAGATTAAAATGAACAGATTCCAATGAGGTGTGATTAAAGAAAATAGCTGTGCCTATTTTATTGTTAATTTGCAACAACTAGAGAAATTATATATGCTTTTCATTTTCAAGCCGCAATAAAACATTTACTATTGATAATTACAAAGATAATCCTCACTTTTCTGCATGTCTTTCATTTTTCTCATAACAAGTTTTTCTGTGTAATGAAAGACTTGGCTCTCATAGCTGATTACAGACACCATCCCATCTTATTTTACAATTTTATTTTTACGTGATTTGAATCCGGGAGTCATTTTTATCAGAGAATGGTCCCCTGGTTCCTCAGATACTCATTGGTGAAGTTACCAGTGTTTCTGTGTTGTATTTTAAATGTCTGTCCAATTGAAAACCCCAAATTATGATGTCGGAGGTTTCTATTGGCAAAAGATTTGGCAGCCATTTTGTTTCCCCCGCTAACTTCCCCGATTAGTACCTGGGAGACCATGGGGTCCCACAAGCTAACAATTGTGCTGTTTAGCCGTGGTTCAAATTATGTAAAAAAATAGGCTAAAAAAAACAAAAACTGAGAATGCTGCTTTAAATACCATTTATCTTTCACATACTAGAACACAAAAAGGGCCTTGTTCAAAAAGTTCAGAAGCAGCTATTTGCACCACAGCAAAGACTGACATTCAACTCAATGGCAGTTTTCTGATCAGCAGCCACAAAACATATTGAATGTCATATGGCACTTTGTAAATATGGACCAAAAGTGTTTCACCAATGCGAAAAAAATAAGTACAAGAAACTGGCTTTACTTATCTTAGTTTATGTGATTGTTCTATATAAACCCATTCACTGCCAGAGGGAGCAGCAAAGCAATGCCACTCTGGTAGCAAAGGGGCTACGGTGTGAATTTTACACAGGATTTTAGAAAGATAAGAAATACTATTTGCCATCATTTTTTTTTAACAAGTGGTATTGCAACTGTATGTGTACAGTATGTATGCCCGATAAATCCTCCCCATATAACTGGGCTCGTTCCTTTTTATTCTTTTTTTCCTAACCCCTCTCGGGACCAAACTGAACTACTGGCACTGTTTATTTGGTTTAGTTTAGATTTACACTACTTTAAAAAAAAAAAAAAAAAGAAGGACCTTTTAAAATACATTTTTTTACTTTGTGCTTCCATAGTGACCAAATGCTTTGGATTTTTTTTTACAAACTTTAATCTCTTTTGTGATAAATATTGTTTGCAATCTCTTGTAATCCACAGTTTTTGTTCTTTTCTTATTTTGTGTATAATTTGTATTTGTGTATTCTGTATATTAAATAAATAGTAACGGAGGCAGTGAAGAGGAAATACTGTATGCTAAATAGAGAGTACTAGGTCCTCTGTAAACCAGAGACAAAAAAGCAGGCTAGCAGATATGTCTAAGGATCTAAATCTATATTGTCCGAATCAGTCATTAAGGCCATTTTTAGAGGAAAATAGCATGAATGGCCCCTTTGGACAATATAGAATTACACCCTGTTAATTGGGTAGAGAGAGAGAAAACACAAGACAGAAAGATGCAGAGACACACGGAACAACATCTGGAAGAGTTGGTCCTGCATTCAATTTCATAATTAAAGCAGAAATAGCCCATGGCTACTGCAGCAGGTGCTAAAACAAAGCACACACAAAACATGAGAATAAAATAGTAAAATTAAATTGGACACTTCATTGGATGTTTAAGACTAGGGCAGTGTTTCAAAGCCAAGGTGCCATGTCACCTTAAGGAGTCTATGATTTGGTAGTGAGCCACATGAAAACAAAGTATAGTGTGTACAGTTGCTAAAAATATGTTCATTATATTTTAAAAGAAAAACAGGAATGTACAGTACAATTACATTTAGAAATACTGCCATAATGATAACAATGTGAAAAATTAATCTCCATATGGAAACCCATCCATGACAGGAGTCTCCAGGGCCCAACTGCAGAGGATCTACTGCATGAGTTATATCTGAGATAGTTAAACCGGGAATTTACTCTTTACTCAGTTAATGTCCTCCAGGGTAACCCTCTACCCCTTTAGTTTGACTTCTGCTAGTATCTGCTATATCAATCGATATAGGATCTATTTCTATTTATGTTTTTTTGCATATATATATATATATATATATATAACATACAAACCAGCCCAAAGACCAGTAAGGAGACAGCAACCAACGAGGTGTAATCCAAAGGAGTCTGTATTGAAATAAACAGGTACACGAAAGCCAACGTTTCGGTCTCTCAGGGAGACCTTCCTCAGGGCCGTGCAAGGTCTCCCTGAGAGACCGAAACGTTGGCTTTCGTGTACCTGTTTATTTCAATACAGACTCCTTTGGATTACACCTCGTTGGTTGCTGTCTCCTTACTGGTCTTTGGGCTGGTTTGTATGTTATGTGGATCCCTATGGGACTAGCAACTGCCTTTTGTTTTACATCAGAGTGCTGACTGTTTGATCTTTATATATATATATATATATACAGTGTTCGACAAACCTATACATTTGCTACATTTGCTCACCCCGGGCGAGTGGATTTAACCCCCGGGCGAGTAAATATTGGCCCAAGCAGCACACGTTTGGTACTAGGTGGCGAGTAGATTTTTTTGTGTGGCGAGTAGATTTTTTGGTGATTTGTCAACCACTGTATATATATATATATATATATATATATATATATATATATATATATATATATATATATATATACTGGCTATGCAAAAATGAAGCAATGAGGATGGGTTTTACCACACTGAGAGACCCATTAAGGTCGAAATGGCTGTCTGTGGGGGGGTTTACTGGCTATGCATCTTATCCTGGCTGTGCTCAAAGCTGTGACCATACAGCAAGCTTAAGCCTATAGTGAACCATGTTAAAAATGGGTTTGAAGCAAAAGATGGCACTGTGTGCTCATTTGCATGTCATTTCCCAGAATCCCTTGCTGCAGTGGAAGGGCTGTATGCTGGGTGATTAATGGTGAAAGGCGGAGTTGCAGACCTTTCTAAGACATGCAAATGAGCAAACAGTAATATTTCCATTATATATATATATTATATACATATATATATATATATATTTAAAAAAAAAATTATGTGATCCACATCTTAAGAGTCAGTTGAACAAATCAACACCTGTAATTTTCCGGAAGGCCAAGAATATTAAAAATACACTAGCCCTGAGCAGATTAAGACAACTAGATACCCCTGGGTTTAATTATATCTCACCTAACAGTAACTCTAAGTTGTGGAAGATCAAGATGCCTCATGTGTAAACACTTTATAGTAAGTAATTAATTTACCTCCCATACTTATGTCTCCTCACACTACATTAAAAGTTCGATAAACTGCCTCACTACACATGTAGTATATGCACTTTCCTGCCCTTGCCATAGCTAATATATTGAACTCACCAAGCGACCCCTTAATGTCAGATTCTTGGAACACCGTCGTGCTATCATCAAAGGTGTTCTCACACATAGGGGCCTATGCACTAAGCGTTCATAAGTCACTTATCGAGCACTTATCACCCAAAATGCTTACTCCGATTCTGTAAGTGTCCATAAGTGAGTGATAAAATAATGAATCGCCAAAAATGTCAGCATTCAATAACGCCACTTATTGTCAGGATCTGAAACTCTTTTTCTGCATCGGATTGATGCCGGGGGTCTCCGGAGCTGATACCCATTAATATCAAGCCTCGGCATGAATTCATGCAATAAAAATGTATTTACAGTCAACTTCATTACCTTAGCGGCTAACCACTAAGGCACTGAAGGGGTTAACCCCTCCTGCTACCCACCAAGGGCCAAATACCCCCTTCACCCACCTCCGCTACCCACAATAAACACCCACCTCCTCTACCCCCACATGATTGATACCAGAGGCTTCGGGTGTCTGATGATCCTCCGGTGGTCCCTGCCGGTGTCTGTGGGCCCTCTTGTGGTCCTCCGTGGGTGTCTGGGGGTCCTCAGGTGGTCCCCGCAGGTGTTTGTGGGCCTCCAGGTGGTCCCCCCGGGTGGTCCCTGTGGGTGTCTGGTGTCCTCGTGTTGTCCCTGCGGGTGTACATTTCAAAAAATACACCTCCCCCCCCACCAACACATACAGTACATTAATGGGCAAAATAACTATTATCCAATATTATGGATAATAGCTAATTTGCCCATTATAAAATGAAACATTAGCCAGCCAGCATAAATAAAGTTAATAAACCTTTCTACTTACCCCTGCCATCTTGAATGACGTCTTCGTCAGCATACTGCAGGGCCATGTCCTCTGTTGCCAGAAAGAATACAATAAACAATACAATATAATGGCCCCTAACCCGTTAATCAGCATAGCGGTGGGAATTAAATGTATAGGAGATACCGGCACCCAATAAAAGGGCCTGAATCTCGGGAAGCAGGGGGTCCCCGGACCTGAAATCAACGCGATTCTGCTCCGGAGACCCCTTGCTCATCTACACAAGTAATAAGATGTATATTAAAAAACATACATTTCGGACGAGATTTGAGCAGGGAGAGGCGGCTCTCTCTGAGCAGCTCTCTCTGCAGCTGAAAAGGAATCGCCGGGTAAGGGTAAGGGGGTGATCAGAAAGCAGTGATAAAATCATTGCTGTTGCGTCTGATTCAGATTTTTGAAATTGTGCTTTAAGAAATGAAGCCAAACGCGGGATTCACTAAAAAGTGAAGGGCAATTTTTAAAGTCCGATCACAAAAATACACTATCGTGCAACCTGTTGTTTTTTTCCCTGCTATCGTGCTGTCAATTCTACAGCACGATAGCTGATTTTTAAAAAAGCAGCCTGTAAGAGACGCTGCGTCTCATGCACGGTTCTTGCAGGCGATCGTACAGTAAAAATATTGATTTTAATAATAGTGTACATGTGCAGGGTGTCTCCTGAGATGAACTGCATTGGTTTCAGCCTCGGGAGACCCCCTGCTTCCCGAGTTACAGGCCCAGATATGGGGTGTCAGTATCTCCTTCGATAATTAATGTTCCGTGTTACATGATGCGGACAATTTAAAAATAGCGTCAAGACTGACAGCCGATGCCCCATACCAGGGCCTGTAACTCGGGAAGCAGGGGGTCCCTGAGCTAGAAATCAAAGCGGTTCAGCTCAGGAGACCCCCAGCTCCCGCACACTATTAAAAAATGTATATTAGAGCAGCTTCATTACCTTAACGGCTATCCGCTAAGGCAATGAAGGGGTTAAGGCACAATAGCAGGTTTATTGGGGGCAATTGCATCTCCCAATCTGATTGGCTGAAATAACATGTGACTGTGGCCATGTGGGTTTTGTGACGTCATTCTGATTGGCTGGCTTCACTCCCTTTACATGACATCCCACCAAATTTTTTTTTAAAAAGGCACATGGTTTTCACAGCCATTCAGATGGCATGTGAACCATTTGCAACTCAAATGTGATGTCACAGGCCATATAAAAGCCTGTGCAGCCTCATTTGATGCAAAGAAGCTGAGGAGGGAGGACATCCTCCCCAATAGGAATACAATGCCAATACGAAGAAGAAGAAGATGAAGAAGAAGTTTATTGGTTCCTGTGAAGGGTTATCCTGCCAACGCTAGGATGCCTCATAAGTGGAGGCGCTGCACTAATGGAGAAAGAGTTCACCCCAGGCTCCCAGTGGCAGAGGCTTAGGCCTCCTGTGAGCAACAGGTACAGCAGCACATATAGTCGCCCGCATAGTTTCCCTTAGGCACAGGGAAAGGGGGCATTTGGAGGCACTGCTGAGATTCAGACTTGGGGTACCCAATCTAAATAAAAGAAAATCAGATTAAAGAAAGGGAACATGTCCCTACCATCCCGCCAGAGTGTCCACGAGTGGGCCCTACAATGCCAAGCATCTCCCCGCCATGTGTTCGCCATTAGCCAGGTTCCAGTGTCACTGCCCTTACCTGACCTGTGTGCCACATTGAGACAGATTCCGGGGTTTGCTAGAGCCCGCATTTTAGATCTAAAATGGGATACAACCCTCCTATGGAGTATGATTCTAGTCAACTGCTGCTGTGATATACCAGAGCACAATACCCACAGTTTCTGCAGCTCCCTGGTGCCTACCCAGTGGATGTCCCCTCATATAACCCAAACTAAGCATCAAATTGGGAATACCTAGAGTCATCCATAGAGTGGAGGAGTGTCAGGTGCTTACATCTGTACATCTCCCAGGAAGACCTAGCAGAAGCAAAGCAAGCAGCTGACGGTCTGGTCAGACCCACCGCAGTTCCCAGAGTGGATGGAGCTCAGCTACTTGCTGGAGTCCTACAACAGCTGACCGAGAAGACAAGTCAGCTGTCCCCGACACAACCCTGTCGCAAACTGGGGTGCGGCCCATACCGCTGGGAGAAAAGGAGTTTGAGGAGTGGAGAGACCACCCGGTACACGTGCTTCCAGAATGGTCCGGTTCTAACGCAGTCAAGAGGCAGCAGATCGTAGAGTGCCTGCGGCCCCCAGCTGCCAATATGGTGTGATTCTATGATGAGTGTCACGTGGGCGCCGACGCCCAAGCCCTAATCCGGGCTTTAACCAAAGTTTATGGGATTAAGGATGATGCCATCGCTCTAATGGCACCATTTCATGCCCTTACACAAGATGAGGGGGAGGAAGTTTCAGAGTTCCTCCGACAGCTACAATTGGCCCTATGGACCCTGGTCAATAAAAAGGTTATCCGGGTGTCCTAGGCAGATGACTTTCGAACCAAACAACTCCTGCGGGGAGCGTTACCTATGCACCCGGTCGCCACATGGATTGGCTGCACCCGTTCTAAAGAGCATCCCCTTAATTTTGATCAAGTACAAGCTCAAGAGGCTATCTTGCAAGTCCATACTGGGCCAGTGCCCCATGTACCCTCTCCAGTGGCTTCAACAAATCGACCACTCGATCCAAGGAATCTGAGTTTGATCCCCAATAGAGACTATGGTGCTCCAAGCGCACACCTTATGAGAGGGCCAGGGCCTCAAGCCGATGGTAGCCTCTCACCCAAAAAGACGTTGGAGAAGAGACTCATAGGAGCCAAAGAGTGAGACGCCTTCCAACAAGACTGGCAGATGATTCGCTAGGGGCACCTCACTATGAGTCTCAGCAGCTGTCTCACAGCCTGTTAGCCTCTATAATAACCTTGCTCACTGAATTAAGTTATTGTTATTGTGAGTAAAGTAAAGATCCATTATATATGTTGTGTGTATATTTTCTGACTGTGCATTGGTTCCTATGAAGGTTATCCCGCCAACGCTGGGATCCCTCATAGGTTTATGGATTTATAGAACATACTGGACACCTAACAAGCTCCAATTAAACCCCCAAAATACCCACAACATATATATAAGCATATGAGTGTCAGAAGAGTGCTACTGAGCTGGCAATTGCATTAAAACCAGAGACATAACATAAAACACAGACAGAGCTCAGTTTTTAGCACATCTAGTGAGACTCATACACGGTACAGTGCCTAAATATATATGGAATAACTAATAAGTAAATGGTCTTTTAGTTTGACATTTTTGGCCAAAATTGTTGTAAGCCCCTGAGCCAACGCCAAGGCAGACCACATATCAGGGGTCCCTAACGCTAATATAAATTCTTAATAACCTGTTTAATAACAGGAAGAATGATTTATAGTAAATCTGTCAATATTAGCTGTAAAGTTCTGTCTGACTGAAGCTTTTATTAACCTGTACATTACCAGGAAAAGCACTCTGTATTAGAGATGTCTCAGCCAAACTGCAAGCCAAAGTTCTGTCTGACTGAAGCTTTTATTAACCTGTATATTACCAGGAAAAGCACTCTGTATTAGAGATGTCACAGCCAAACTGCAAGCAGGCAAGTTCCCCTGAGTGGAAGATGCTATGGAGTGAGCCCATAACCATTTAAATGTGGGAGGGGGTGAGCTTAAATTAAGTAGGAGGTTGCCAACCTCCAATCAGCTATGACTAGCTGGACAAGAATTGTAAAACATACTGGACACCTAACAAGCTCCAATTAAACCCCCAAAATACCCACAACATATATATAAGCATATGAGTGTCAGAAGAGTGCTACTGAGCTGGCAATTGCATTAAAACCAGAGACATAACATAAAACACAGACAGAGCTCAGTTTTTAGCACATCTAGTGAGACTCATACACGGTACAGTGCCTAAATATATATGGAATAACTAATAAGTAAATGGTCTTTTAGTTTGACATTTTTGGCCAAAATTGTTGTAAGCCCCTGAGCCAACGCCAAGGCAGACCACATATCAGGGGTCCCTAACGCTAATATAAATTCTTAATAACCTGTTTAATAACAGGAAGAATGATTTATAGTAAATCTGTCAATATTAGCTGTAAAGTTCTGTCTGACTGAAGCTTTTATTAACCTGTACATTACCAGGAAAAGCACTCTGTATTAGAGATGTCTCAGCCAAACTGCAAGCCAAAGTTCTGTCTGACTGAAGCTTTTATTAACCTGTATATTACCAGGAAAAGCACTCTGTATTAGAGATGTCACAGCCAAACTGCAAGCAGGCAAGTTCCCCTGAGTGGAAGATGCTATGGAGTGAGCCCATAACCATTTAAATGTGGGAGGGGGTGAGCTTAAATTAAGTAGGAGGTTGCCAACCTCCAATCAGCTATGACTAGCTGGACAAGAATTGTAAAACATACTGGACACCTAACAAGCTCCAATTAAACCTCCAAAATACCCACAACATATATATAAGCATATGAGTGTCAGAAGAGTGCTACTGAGCTGGCAATTGCATTAAAACCAGAGACATAACATAAAACACAGACAGAGCTCAGTTTTTAGCACATTCTTGTCCAGCTAGTCATAGCTGATTGGAGGTTGGCAACCTCCTACTTAATTTAAGCTCACCCCCTCCCACATTTAAATGGTTATGGGCTCACTCCATAGCATCTTCCACTCAGGGGAACTTGCCTGCTTGCAGTTTGGCTGTGACATCTCTAATACAGAGTGCTTTTCCTGGTAATATACAGGTTAATAAAAGCTTCAGTCAGACAGAACTTTGGCTTGCAGTTTGGCTGAGACATCTCTAATACAGAGTGCTTTTCCTGGTAATGTACAGGTTAATAAAAGCTTCAGTCAGACAGAACTTTACAGCTAATATTGACAGATTTACTATAAATCATTCTTCCTGTTATTAAACAGGTTATTAAGAATTTATATTAGCGTTAGGGACCCCTGATATGTGGTCTGCCTTGGCGTTGGCTCAGGGGCTTACAACAATTTTGGCCAAAAATGTCAAACTAAAAGACCATTTACTTATTAGTTATTCCATATATATTTAGGCACTGTACCGTGTATGAGTCTCACTAGATGTGCTAAAAACTGAGCTCTGTCTGTGTTTTATGTTATGTCTCTGGTTTTAATGCAATTGCCAGCTCAGTAGCACTCTTCTGACACTCATATGCTTATATATATGTTGTGGGTATTTTGGGGGTTTAATTGGAGCTTGTTAGGTGTCCAGTATGTTTTACAATTCTTGTCCAGCTAGTCATAGCTGATTGGAGGTTGGCAACCTCCTACTTAATTTAAGCTCACCCCCTCCCACATTTAAATGGTTATGGGCTCACTCCATAGCATCTTCCACTCAGGGGAACTTGCCTGCTTGCAGTTTGGCTGTGACATCTCTAATACAGAGTGCTTTTCCTGGTAATATACAGGTTAATAAAAGCTTCAGTCAGACAGAACTTTGGCTTGCAGTTTGGCTGAGACATCTCTAATACAGAGTGCTTTTCCTGGTAATGTACAGGTTAATAAAAGCTTCAGTCAGACAGAACTTTACAGCTAATATTGACAGATTTACTATAAATCATTCTTCCTGTTATTAAACAGGTTATTAAGAATTTATATTAGCGTTAGGGACCCCTGATATGTGGTCTGCCTTGGCGTTGGCTCAGGGGCTTACAACAATTTTGGCCAAAAATGTCAAACTAAAAGACCATTTACTTATTAGTTATTCCATATATATTTAGGCACTGTACCGTGTATGAGTCTCACTAGATGTGCTAAAAACTGAGCTCTGTCTGTGTTTTATGTTATGTCTCTGGTTTTAATGCAATTGCCAGCTCAGTAGCACTCTTCTGACACTCATATGCTTATATATATGTTGTGGGTATTTTGGGGGTTTAATTGGAGCTTGTTAGGTGTCCAGTATGTTTTACAATTCTTGTCCAGCTAGTCATAGCTGATTGGAGGTTGGCAACCTCCTACTTAATTTAAGCTCACCCCCTCCCACATTTAAATGGTTATGGGCTCACTCCATAGCATCTTCCACTCAGGGGAACTTGCCTGCTTGCAGTTTGGCTGTGACATCTCTAATACAGAGTGCTTTTCCTGGTAATATACAGGTTAATAAAAGCTTCAGTCAGACAGAACTTTGGCTTGCAGTTTGGCTGAGACATCTCTAATACAGAGTGCTTTTCCTGGTAATGTACAGGTTAATAAAAGCTTCAGTCAGACAGAACTTTACAGCTAATATTGACAGATTTACTATAAATCATTCTTCCTGTTATTAAACAGGTTATTAAGAATTTATATTAGCGTTAGGGACCCCTGATATGTGGTCTGCCTTGGCGTTGGCTCAGGGGCTTACAACAATTTTGGCCAAAAATGTCAAACTAAAAGACCATTTACTTATTAGTTATTCCATATATATTTAGGCACTGTACCGTGTATGAGTCTCACTAGATGTGCTAAAAACTGAGCTCTGTCTGTGTTTTATGTTATGTCTCTGGTTTTTATGGATTTATAGACATGATTTTTTGTTTACAGTAGCGACCAACTTTATTCTAACTTGGCTAGCTCCGCGAATTTCGGAATATCCCGGTGATGTGCGGTTTTGTTTCGTTTTCTCCCGGGGTGTATTGCGTTATTTTCGCGGCTGTGATTTAAGCATTTTATTCCCGCTGGCTGCAATACTGCAATGCCTTGTAAAAACGCATGGGGGCGTTTGCGAGCTGTTGTCTTTGAAGCATGAGAAATTCATGAATTGTAATGCAGTATATACTGTATATATACAGTATATACTGTATAACAACAACCCCTATAACCCCTAACATACACATACAGTACTGTATATGCACATCAATGATACTATAGGCCGTCCCCTGGTGAGATGTGTTTGCAGCAGAGAGAGAACCGCTGCTCTCTCTGCACAAACATCGGCACATTAAAAATTATTTAAAATACATTTTTATTCATAGTGTAGATGTGCAGGGGGTCTCCGGAGCTGAACCGCGTTGGTTTCAGGTCCGGGGACCCCCTGCTTCCCGAGATACAGCCCCCTTTATGAGGTGCCGGTATCCCTCTGCATTTCAAGGTCCCGATCACGTGACCGCGGCATGTAAACCAAGCAGAGGGATACCGGCACCCCCTAAAGGGGCCTGTATCTCGGGGAGCAGGGGGTCCCCGGACCTAAAACCAAAGCAGTTCAGCTCCGGAGACCCTCTGCACATCTACAGTATGAATAAAACACATATATAAATAAACACTCATTCCTTACCTTTGTGGCTATGTGCTATGGTAACGAAGCAGCATGACTGTATTTTTAATAATATTGTACAGTGAGCAGGGGGTTCCCTGAGCCACAAATCAAAACTCAGGGGACCCCCTGCTCCTGCACAATATTATTAAAAATACAGAAATTCTGCTTCATTACCATAGCTGATAGCCGCTAAGGCAATGAAGGGGTTAACCCACCGTGCCTGCTTTATTGTGGGTAGCGGGGGTGTGTGAAGGGGGTATTTGGCCCTTGGTGTGAGTTTAGGACTTGCGGGGGGGTTGCGGGTGCACTTAACCCCTTCACGGCCGTAGCAGTTAATACCGCTACGGTCATGAAGGGGTTAACCCCTCCCGCTGCCCCCCCGCAAGCCCTAAACAACCATCGTTGGGGCTAATACCCCCTTCACCCACACCCGCTGCCCACAATAAAAAAAAATCACACACAGCAGCCGCCCAAAAAATAAATAAATAAATTTAAATAAATAAATAAATACATTTAAAATACATTTTTATTCATAGTGTAGATGTGCAGGGGGTCTCCGGAGCTGTACCGTGTTGGTTTCAGGTCCAGGGACCCCCTGCTCCCCGAGATACAGGCCCCTTTATGAGGTGCCGGTATCCCTCTGCATATAAGTTCCCGATCACGTGACCGCGGAATCTAAACCAAGCAGAGGGATACCGGCACCCCCTAAAGAGGCCTGTATCTCAGGGAGTAGGGGGTCCCCGGACCTAAAACCAAAGCGGTTCAGCTCCGGAGACCCTCTGCACATCTACACTATGAATAAAAATGTATTTTAAATGTATTTATTTCTATTCATGTATTTATTTATTTATTTAGATTTATTTATTTATTTTTTGGGCGGCTGCTGTGTGTGAATTTTTTTTATTGTGGATAGCGGGGGTGGGTGAAGGGGGTATTAGCCCCAACAGTGGTTGTTTAGGGCTTGCGGGGGGGTAGCGGGTGCACTTAACCCCTTCACGAACGTAGCGGTATTAACTGCTACGGTCGTGAAGGGGTTAAGTGCACCCGCAACCCCCCCGCAAGTCCTAAACTCACACCAAGGGCCAAATACCCCCTTCACCCACCCCCGCTACCCACAATAAAAAAAATTCACACACAGCAGCTGCACAATTAATAAATAAATCTAAATAAATAAATAAATACATGAATATAAATAAATATATATGTATATATATATATATATATATATATATAAACAGTATATATATAACAACAATCCATATATATATATATATATATATATATATATATATATATATATATATATATATATATACAGTATATACACACACATGATGAACCAATATACAAATAAATATAGAAGGGTTATCAAAACCATACTGTACTACAAATAACACTTCTCCATACAGACACAATACATTACAATGAATTTCCTTTAATAAACCTAACTGATCTTGCAATCTAAATAATCAAATGCCAATGAAAAACCTCACATTCCAATCAATACATTGCATTTACATTGTATTTATGATGCATAAAATCTATGCACCATATACATTCTGCAAATGAATGTGAACAATATCATTGCAAGCTAAATACAAATACTGTACTCCAAACAAGGCAACTATTTTAACCAATCAAGTAAACAAAAATCAATATATAAGTACCAACCAGAAAACAAAATTTAAAACTAAGGCTAACCCTTACAATACGAAGGATTACATCTATCTAATTGTAAAAAACATTATACTGTACACACATTGAAGCATTGCAATAAACAACATACTATACACTACAGTACAGTACATCCCCTGTATCTCCCTGCCTTGAGTGTAATCTGTGTAAAGGCCCCTCCCCCCTAATGTTTCTGTTAAATCTCCCTGCCTTGAGTGTAATCTGTTTAAAGCCCCCTCCCCCCTAATGTTTCTGTTAAATCTCCCTGCCTTGAGTGTAATCTGTATAAAGCCCCCTCCCCCTATTGTGTCTGTTAAATCTCCCTGCCTGTGTTGATGTGAGTGCAGTTTATGTAAATGTGGGGAGGGGGAGTGGGTTATAACCCCACCTCCTTGACTCTGATCTGTGTAAAGCCCCCTCCCCCTAATGTGTCTGTTAAATCTCCCTGCCTGTTTTGCTGTGAGTGCAGTTTATGTAAATGTGGGGAGGTGGGGGGGGGACCCGATGTGCATACTGTGAGGTCTAACCACCCTCACCCACTACCCACATACCGTTACCCCCCCAATCCTGGCCATGGCCCCTCCGCTTCTGCTAAACAGACACAAAAATTAAAACATCCAAAGTAATGTCCCCTAACCCCTTAATCACCAAAGCGGTTATTAACTGCTACAGTCATTAAGGGGTTAACCCACCCTCACCCACCACTCGGGACACCTACATACCCTCCCACACTAACCCCTCACCCCGTGAGGCCTAACCCCCCTCACCCACTACCCACAAGGGAGGCCTACCCACATACCATTTGGGAACCCTCCCCCCACCCCCAGTACCCACAATAAAAACAATAGTGACCCACAATAAACATCATTATATTTATTAAATACATTACCCACCCCCTGTGCCCCCCGATAAATACAAGATTTATCCTTTTACAAACATGGTTCATAATGCAGCCCCACGCAAGTCCCCGGTGGGCTGGCGGAGCACCTGACAGACCTACAGGGTACCAGCAGCCCTTTTCAAACAGGTTCTGGGGGCCTGCGGGTGGGTCCCGCCAGCACCATAGCCCCCAGGTGGTCTCCTTGGGACACCATGGGCCACAATTGGGTCCCGCCGGTAGGCCCAAGGATGTCTGGGAGCCTCGGGTCAGACCCACAGGTGTCTGCGGGGCCTCGGGTGGTTCCCACGGGGGTCTGGGGAACTCACGGGTGCTCACTACGGATCCGCGGTGCCCCCACAGAAGTGGGACCACACATCTTCATCCCCGCACGTATGGGTCAGTGGTGCCCCCACAGAAGTGGGACAGCTTCATCCCTGCAGACTACGGGTCCGCAGTGCCCCCACAGATGTGAGGCCACTGCTTCATCCCTGCATGTGTCACCCATGGAACCACCAGCCTGGTACCTGTGAGATACCCGAGGAAACCACAGGTGGTCTCCAGAGGTCTCACGCGGAACCACGGAACAAACCCTGAATGTAAAAAAAATAAACCTGGCCTATACATTCAATACATACACCCCCCCCCCCCCCCCCAACACCTACAGTACAATAATGTGCAAAATAACTATTATCCAGATATGGATAATAGATTAATTGCCCATTATTAAAAACATTAACTAGCATATTCAAATAAATAATAAAATGCTACTGACCTCATCAAGAAGAAGTCTCCGTCGCCAGCAACATTCTTGTCTTGTCCACAAAATACATTGCCAAAACAAAGCCAATACATTGCAATTACATTCAGATATCAATTAACCCCTTAAACACCTTATCGGATAATAACCGCAAAGGTAATTAAGGGGTTAAGCCACACTGGCCCGATACCCACCCTTCACCCATGAATTTGTACAGTTGCTTCATCATGCAACTATATATACAGTATATATATATATATATATATATATATATATATATATATATATATATATATATATATATATATATATATATACAGTTTATACACACACATGATGAACCAATATACAAATAAATGTAGAAGGGTTATCAAAACCATACTGTACTACAAATAACACTTCTCCATACAGACACACTACATTACAATGAATTTCCTTTAATAATCCTAACTGATCTTACAATCTAAATCATCAAATGCCAATGAAAAACCTCACATTCCAATCAATACATTGCATTTACATTGTATAAATGATGCATAAAATCTATGCACCATATATATTCTGCAAATGAATGTGAACAATATCATTACAAGCTTAATACAAATACAGTACAGTACCTCCAAACAAGTCAACTATTTTAACCAATCAAGTAAACAAAAATCTATTAGCAATCATTATTTACATCCCTAAACAATTGACAGTCCATTCCGAACAATGAAACAATTAACTAATTCACGCCTCGAGCAGAACAATTCAGCATGTGAAAAAATATAAGTACCAACCAGAATACAAACTTTAAAACCAAGGCTAGCCCTGAACACAAGCATACAATATCAACAATTACATCTTTCTAATTTTAAAATACTTTAAACACACAATAAAGCATAGCAGCATAGACAAATTATTTTAAAACACATGAAAGAAAGCTTTTAAAACAACATCGTTTCTTACCCTGTATGTATATATCTCTCTAGGCATATATACATACATACATACAGTGGCAAGAAATGATATACAACAAAAAAAAAAATACACATGTTAAAAAAGCTTTTAAAAAAATTAACAAGTTAAAAAAAATACATTTCTTTAGTTCACTTACCATTACTTGCCCCCACCGACTCCCGTTGCGCACCTTACTCATGAACCAATCCACCAGGCACAGGAACCCATAAAATAAAAAACCATAAAATAATAAACATTACACTAAAAATACAAATCAATCCACGGGTCTTCTATTTGTAATCCATCTTCATCTGTATTCTTCTTTCTTCTATCTCCATCCAGCGGGGTGTTTATTGCTTTATTGTGTGTTTAAAGTATTTTAAAATTAGAAAGATGTAATTGTTGATATTGTATGCTTGTGTTCAGGGCTAGCCTTGGTTTTAAAGTTTGTATTCTGGTTGGTACTTATATTTTTTCACATGCTGAATTGTTCTGCTCGAGGCGTGAATTAGTTAATTGTTTCATTGTTCGGAATGGACTATCAATTGTTTAGGGATGTAAATAATGATTGCTAATTGATTTTTGTTTACTTGATTGGTTAAAATAGTTGACTTGTTTGGAGGTACTTTACTGTATTTGTATTTAGCTTGCAATGATATTGTTCACATTCATTTGCAGAATGTATATGGTGCATAGATTTTATGCATCATTTATACAATGTAAATGCAATGTATTGATTGGAATGTGAGGTTTTTCATTGGCATTTGATGATTTAGATTGTAAGATCAGTTAGGATTATTAAAGGAAATTCATTGTAATGTAGTGTGTCTGTATGGAGAAGTGTTATTTGTAGTACAGTATGGTTTTGATAACCCTTCTACATTTATTTGTATATTGGTTCATCATGTGTGTGTTTATACTGTGTATATATATATATATATATATATATATATATATATATATATATATATATATATATATATATTGTGACATAGTCCAAAGATGTTAGGCAGCTTTCTGCCCCATTTTAGAGCAGAAAGTGCAGGAATAGTTACAAATGATCCGTTCCACAGCTTCCCATTACCTCAGGCAGCTGGATGGAAAATCCAGATCACAGATTACAATGGCTCTAGTTCTCCCTCACCTGCTCTTCTAATCACATGCACAGGTATTTAGAGCAGAGAGGTTTTGCATTTCACTCTCTCTCCTTGGAGCCTGGGGGCTGGGGGTGTCGCTACTCTCCTGCATCCAGTATCGAGGTTGACGGCCTCTCCACGTATGACAGTACCAGAGGATTTGCCTGGACACCACGAACAGATAAGACAAAACAAATGATTACTGCTGTTGCTAAAAGACTGTGCTGTATCTTGTGTCCCTAAATGAGAGAGCATTGTTTTAAGCTGGGGAACCAGTTTAGTTGGCCAGCAGCTGTTAGAGAGACTGATTCTGATGTGTAGTTAGATCCCTGAAAGGGATAGGATTTGCTTATATGATTTTGGTTTTATTTCTTGAAATAACAGTGTGGGAAATATTGTAACACTGAAATGTGTGAACTGCTGAATGAAAGTATCTGAGTACCTCTAACCTACACATGTTAAAGCTGCAGTACCTTAATTGGATGAAAATAAAGCAGGCAGAAGCCTGAGTTAAGCAGCATAATACTTTGCATGATCCTGTTTGTTGTATAATTAACCCTAGAAGACTGTGTCGGGAAGAACCCAGACAGACGTCAGCACTACAGAAGAGGGGCGTTTGTCACATATGGTGGAGAATGCGGGTCGACACTAAAAAGTCTGTGGGTTTGCAAATAAATGCGGGGGTTTAAAATGGCCGCCGAGCTGAACTAAAGTACAGATGCTATGAGTGAAGTCTGTCCCAATGTGTATATCAGTTGTGCTTCTAGCATACACAGAGAATGTGCGAAGTGTGGATGCAATAGCACCCTGAACCCAAACAGAAAACCAAAATGTTTTGCTGAAGAAGAAAAAAAAATTGCATCTAGCAAGTGCTGTTTGTAAAGCTAATGCATTTTGCTGAAGTGAGTGAATTTGCAGCTAGCAAGTGCTGTATGCAAGTTGCTGAAGGGAGTGAAATTGCAGCTAGCAAATTGTTCCTGCCGGGCTTCTAAAATGGCCGACGTGAAATGTTTATTTTGTAATGTACATAATCATGAAAAACAGTGTCCCTTCAGACCATACGATGATGATGATGATGATGATGACGGCTCGTATGTGGCCCCTGGAGGAGAGCCGTACCCACAGATGAATTTAGTATGCTGGGCCTGTCATAAAGTAGGTCACATGGAAGATGTGTGCCCCAAAATTTTCAAAGACAAACAGCTGCAAAAGCAAGCAACGCCCTATGTGTGCAAGCAAGATGTGGAAGCTGATACCAGTGAGCGTGTGCCCAGTACCACTGATATCTCTGGAGCTAATAAAGCAAAAAGAAAGAAGAAGAAAAAGAAAACTGTCCCTCAAGTCACAGGGGAAGTGACCGAGCCACTTGAACCTGCGCTGTCAGGACATGCGTCAGAAAGGCGCCGAGATGTGCTGCAGACCGGAGTGATCGGCAGAATTGTCACGGGAACAGTGGCAAAGGAAAAGGAGGAGCAAAGGGAAGCTGAATCCTTGAACCAGGATAAAGAGGCTTTGGTTTCTGCACTCCAAGCTGCCCGCCATAATTATGAAGTCCTGTGGCAGGATTTGGTGAAGGAGCGAGAATGTTGGAAGAAGGAGCAAGAATCTAACAATAAGGTGCGAGAAGCGAACGCCGAGTTACAGAGGTGTATACTCCCAGCTTTACAAGAGCACGAGGCTTTGAAGAAAACAGAGTCTCTCTTACGGAGTGAGCTGGAAGAGGTGACGACTAATCTGGAAAAGGCCAACACCGTAATTGCCACCATGGATGAAAAACAAATTAAGTCTGACAAATTGATTGCTATCCTAAAACAGAAATACGGGAAGGCTCTACAAGAGGTTCATGCGCTCAGCACAGAGGTGCAACACTTACGCCTGGAGGGCCACGGTCTGAACACAGAGCTGAGAATGTTGAAGCAAACCCATGAGAATGCCCTAAGTGAGTTAGAGACTGTAAAGCAAGAAAATGAGACTCTGAAATTGGAAAATTCAGATTTGACTGACCAAGCAGAAAAAGTAAAGAAAAAGTTGACTCAGGAAAAATTAGAAGTGCAGGAAGCACTGATGCACACTCAGAGCCAGCACCAGGAAGAAATGGACGCTCTGAGAACAGAATTGCGACATGTATGCACAAAACAAAATTCTCTCGTGGAGGAACTTAACATTTTGAAAAAGGAGAAAAGCATTATAATAATTCAGAAGCACTGCAAAGCTCTTGTCCAAGGAAGAAGGGAAAGAGAAAATTATCGGCGTAAACGCGCCGCAACTATCATCCTACAGGCTGCCTACAGAGGGATGAAAATTCGTGTGTTCAATCACCGGAATAAAGCAGCCTGTGTTCTTCAATCATTCTACCGTGCCCGCATGGTACGAAACAGGTTCCTCATTATGAAAGGAGCAACTATAAAAATCCAGTCTCTGACTAGGATGACACAGAACAGGATTCACTATCAAACCCTGAGAAATCCGTCACTGGTTATCCAGCGGTACTTCCGCCTGAATAAATGTAGACCTCAGGAAAGAGAGGTCCAAGACTACATGCCTGCCGGCTGCAAAGGTAAAATGCCACAGGGTACAGCCGGAGTTAGTGAGAGTCCCATCAAGGTGAAGGTGCTCCAGGTAGTCAGTGCTTCATCTTCTAAGTACCATATAATTGCCCCAAAGGAAAAATCCCAAATCTCTGAGAGTGATGGTCGTGAGAAAATACATGGCAGTAAGAAGTACCTTAAAGGTTCAAAGGTCGCAAATCAAAAGCGACGAAGGTCAATGCTGGCCTTGAATTTTTCCGGATCTCGCCACTCTGGGCCACAATATAAAGACAAAGACTATCCGGGCCCAGAGTTCCGTCAGAAGCTAAAGAAACAGTCCAGTCATTTGCAGTTTGCAGCGGCCTATGAAATAAAGTCAGGAAATGTAATGGACTGAAAGTCAAAGAAAAAAAAAAAAATGTGTTTGGGGAATTGACCGATATTTTTTTGTTATTACACGTGTGGACTATGTCACGGACACTTAACTATGCAAATAAGCTATTGTAGTTAAGGTATATTAGGCCTCTAGAATAAGCATTTTGTCAAGGGTACAGTGTTATATTGGTTCTCTGTGTTGAAAATGTAGCTAAACTACAAATTAATATACAGGGTTGATGGCCCTTTCAGTTGGTAAATTATATAATGAAGTTCATATTCGTGTCAGGTGAATACTTAATGTTGTACTGAGGAGTTAGCTCAAGTATTTCAGGTAGGACGCTCACCCCAGTGAGGTCCATGGCCGCTCACCCCAGTAGGTGTGAGCTGGGGAGGGGGATATGTGACATAGTCCAAAGATGTTAGGCAGCTTTCTGCCCCATTTTAGAGCAGAAAGTGCAGGAATAGTTACAAATGATCCGTTCCACAGCTTCCCATTACCTCAGGCAGCTGGATGGAAAATCCAGACCACAGATTACAATGGCTCTAGTTCTCCCTCACCTGCTCTTCTAATCACATGCACAGGTATTTAGAGCAGAGAGGTTTTGCATTTCACTCTCTCTCCTTGGAGCCTGGGGGCTGGGGGTGTCGCTACTCTCCTGCATCCAGTATCGAGGTTGACGGCCTCTCCACGTATGACAGTACCAGAGGATTTGCCTGGACACCACGAACAGATAAGACAAAACAAATGATTACTGCTGTTGCTAAAAGACTGTGCTGTATCTTGTGTCCCTAAATGAGAGAGCATTGTTTTAAGCTGGGGAACCAGTTTAGTTGGCCAGCAGCTGTTAGAGAGACTGATTCTGATGTGTAGTTAGATCCCTGAAAGGGATAGGATTTGCTTATATGATTTTGGTTTTATTTCTTGAAATAACAGTGTGGGAAATATTGTAACACTGAAATGTGTGAACTGCTGAATGAAAGTATCTGAGTACCTCTAACCTACACATGTTAAAGCTGCAGTACCTTAATTGGATGAAAATAAAGCAGGCAGAAGCCTGAGTTAAGCAGCATAATACTTTGCATGATCCTGTTTGTTGTATAATTAACCCTAGAAGACTGTGTCGGGAAGAACCCAGACAGACGTCAGCACTACAAAAGAGGGGCGTTTGTCACAATATATATATATATATATATATATATATATATATATATATATATATATATATATATATATATATATATATATATATATATATATATATATATATATATATATATATATATATATATATATATATATATATATATATATATATATATATATATATATATATATATATATATATATATATATATATATATATATATATATAAACCATAATACTGAGTTAAGTTATGGTGAGTAAAAAAAAGTGACAAAAACCCTCCACAGGAAAGCAAACCCTGGCTGTGCTCAAGGCTGTGACCATGCAGCAAGCTTAAGCCTATAGGGAACCAAGTTAAAAATGGTTATTGAGGCAAAAAGTGACACTGTGTGCTCATTTGCATGTCATTTCCCAGAATCCCTTGCTGCAGTGGAAGTGCTGTATGCTGGGTGATAATGGGGAAAGGCGGGGTTGCAGACCTGCCTAAGACATGCAGATGAGCATACAGTTATATTTGCATATTTTTTTTCCTGTGGAGGGTTTTTGTCACTTTTTTTACTCACCATAACTTAACTCAGTATTATGGTTTAGCCTATCCCTTAGCCTCTCTTGCATTCCCAGTAAAATCAACCCCACACTGATGAGACCCATCAAGGTCGAAACGGCTGTCTGTGGGTGGTTTTCTGGGTATGCACTTTAACCCTGGCTGTGCTCAAGGCTGTGACCATGCAGCAAGCTTAAGCCTATAGGGAACCATGTTAAAAATGGTTATTGAGGTAAAAAGTGACACTGGGTGCTCATTTGCATGTCATTTCCCAGAATCCCTTGCTGCAGTGGAAGTGCTGTATGCTGGGTGATAATGGGGAAAGGCGGGGTTGCAGACCTGCCTAAGACATGCAGATGAGCATACAGTTATATTTGCATATTTGCTTTCCTGTGGAGGGTTTTTGTCACTTTTTTTACTCACCATAACTTAACTCAGTATTATGGTTTAGCCTATCCCATAGCCTCTCTTGCATTCCCAGTAAAATCAACCCCACACTGATGCGACCCCTCAAGGTCAAAACGGCTGTCTGTGGGTGGTTTTCTGGGTATGCACCTTAACCCTGGCTGTGCTCAAGGCTGTGACCATGCAGCAAGCTTAAGCCTATAGGGAACCATGTTAAAAATGGTTATTGAGGCAAAAGTGACACTGTGTGCTCATTTGCATGTCATTTCCCAGAATCCCTTGCTGCAGTTATATTTGTGTATATATATATATAAATATATATATATATATATATATATATATATATATATATATATATATATATATATACTGTATATATAGTTGCATGATGAAGCAACTGTACAAATTCATGGGTGAAAGGTGGGTATCGGGCCAGTGTGGCTTAACCCCTTAATTACCTTTGCGGTTATTATCCGATAAGGTGTTTACGGGGTTAATTGATATCTGAATGTAATTGCAATGTATTGGCTTTGTTTTGGCAATGTATTTTGTGGACAAGACAAGAATGTTGCTGGCGATGGAGACTTCTTCTTGATGAGGTCAGTAGCATTTTATTATTTATTTGAATATGCTAGTTAATGTTTTTAATAATGGGCAATTAATCTATTATCCATATCTGGATAATAGTTATTTTGCACATTATTGTACTGTAGGTGTTGGGGGGGGGGGGGTGTATGTATTGAATGTATAGGCCAGGTTTATTTTTTTTACATTCAGGGTTTGTTCCGTGGTTCCGCGTGAGACCTCTGGAGACCACCTGTGGTTTCCTCGGGTATCTCACGGGTACCAGGCTGGTGGTTCCATGGGTGACACATGCTAGGATGAAGCGGTGGCCTCACATCTGTGGGGGCACCGCGGACCCATAGTCTGCGGGGATGAAGCTGTGTGGTCCCACTTCTGTGGGGGCACCGCTGACCCATAGGTGCGGGGATGAAGATGTGTGGTCCCACTTCTGTGGGGGCACCGCGGACCTGTAGTGAGCACCCGTGAGTTCCCCAGACCACCGTGGGAACCACCCGAGGCCCCACAGACACCTGTGGGTCTGACCCAGGGCTCCCAGACATCCTTGGGCCTACCGTGGGGACCCAATTTTGGCCCAAGGTGACCCAAGGAGACCACCTGGGGGCCATGGTGCTGGCGGGACCCACCAGCAGGCCTCCAGAACCTGTTTGAAATGGGCTGCTGGTACCCTGTAGGTCTGTCAGGTGCCCCGCCAGCCCACCGGGGACTCGCGTGGGGCTGCGTTATGAACCCTGTTTGTAAAAGGATAAATCTTGTATTTATGGGGGGGCACAGGGGGTGGGTAATGTATTTAATAAATATAATGATGTTTATTGTGGGTCACTATTGTTTTTATTGTGGGTACTGGGGGTGGGGGGGGTTCCCCAACGGTATGTGGGTAGGCCTCCCTTGTGGGTAGTGGGTGAGGGGGGTTAGGCCTCACGGGGTAAGGGGTTAGTGTGGGAGGGTATGTAGGCATCCCGAGTGGTGGGTGAGGGTGGGTTAACCCCTTAATGATTGTAGCGGTTAATAACCGCTTTGGTGATTAAGGGGTTAGGGGACATTACTTTGGATGTTTTAATTTTTGTGTCTGTTTTGCAGAAGCGGAGGGGCCATGGCCAGGATGGGGGGGGGGGTAACGGTATGTGGGTAGTGGGTGAGGGTGGTTAGACCTCACAGTATGCACATCGGGTCCCCCCCCACCTCCCCACATTTACATAAACTGCACTCACAGCAACACAGGCAGGGAGATTTAACAGAAACATTAGGGGGGAGGGGGCTTACACAGATTACACTCAAGGCAGGGAGATACAGGGGATGTACTGTACTGTATGTTGTTTATTGCAATACTTCAATGTGTGTACAGTATAATGTTTTTTACAATTAGATAGATGTAATCCTTGGTATTGTAAGGGTTACCTTGGTTTTATATTTTGTTTTCTGGTTGGTACTTATATATTGATTTTTGTTTACTTGATTGGTTAAAAAAGTTGACTTGTTTGGAGTACAGTATTTGTATTTAGCTTGCAATGATATTGTTCACATTCATTTGCAGAATGTACAGTATATGGTGCATAGATTTTATGCATCATAAATACAATGTAAATGCAATGTATTGATTGGAATGTGAGGTTTTTCATTGGCATTTGATTATTTAGATTGTAAGATCAGTTAGGTTTATTAAAGGAAATTCATTGTAATGTAGTGTGTCTGTATGGAGAAGTGTTATTTGTAGTACAGTATGGTTTTGATAACCCTTCTACATTTATTTGTATATTGTTCATCATGTGTGTGTATATACTGTATATATATATATACATATATATACATATATATATATATATATATATATATATATATATATATATATATATATATATACAGTGTTCGACAAACCTATACATTTGCTCGCCCCGGGCGAGTGGATTTAACCCCCGGGCGAGTAAATATTGGGCCAAGCAGCACACGTTTGGTACTAGGTGGCGAGTAGATTTTTTTGTGTGGCGAGTAGATTTTTTGGTGATTTGTCAACCACTGTATATATATATATATATATATATATATATATATATATATATATATATATATATATATATATATATATATATATATACATATATATTTATTTATATTAATGTATTTATTTATTTATTTAGATTTATTTATTAAATGTGCTGCTGCTGCGTGTGAATTTTTTTTATTGTGAATAGCGGGGGTGGGTGAAGGGGGTATTTGGCCCTTGACTAAGGATTTCATTAATTAGATACCACAAACAGCTGAGCCCTGAACACTGGGATCATATCCCATATATACAACGTTTTTGGCCCTTGGTGTGAGTTCAGGACTTGCGGGGGGGTTGCGGGTGCACTTAAGCCCTTCACGACCGTAGCAGTTAATACCGCTACGTTCGTGAAGGGGTTAAGTGCACCAGCTACCCCCCCGCAAGCCCTAAACAACCACCATTGGGGCTAATACCCCCTTCACCCACCCCCGCTACCCACAATAAAGCGGGCACGGTGGGTTAACCCCTTCATTGCCTTAGCGGTTATCAGCTATGGTAATGAAGCAGCATTTCTGTATTTTTAATAATATTGTGCAGGAGCAGGGGGTCCCCTGAGTTTTGATTTGTGGCTCAGGGAACCCCCTGCTCACTGTACAATATTATTAAAAATACAGTCATGCTGCTTCGTTACCATAGCACATAGCGGCAAAGGTAAGGAATGAGTGTTTATTTATATATGTGTTTTATTCATACTGTAGATGTGCAGAGGGTCTCCGGAGCTGAACCGCTTTGGTTTTAGGTCCGGGGACCCCATATTCCCCAAGATACAGGCCCCTTTAGGGGGTGCCGGTATCCCTCTGCTTGGTTTACATGCCGCGGTCACGTGATCGGGACCTTTAAATGTAGAGGGATACCGGCACCTCATAAAGGGGCCTGTATCTCGGGGAGAAGGGGGTCCCCGGACCTGAAACCAACGCGGTTCAGCTCCGGAGACCCCCTGCACATCTACACTATGAATAAAAATGTATTTTAAATAATTTTTAATGTGCCGATGTTTGCGCAGAGAGAGCAGCGGTTCTCTCTCTGCTGCAAACACATCAGTATACAATACTGTATGTGTACAGTACTGTATGTTAGCGGTTATAGGGGTTGTTATTATACAGTATATATATATATATATATATATATATATATATATATATATATATATAAATATATATATATATACTGCATTACAATTCATGAATTTATGCCATCAGGCGGACACGCGGAGCATTGCAGCCTAGTAAATCCTGAACCATTATCAATTAACACATCAACCGCGCGTCAGCCGGGCATGACCCCTGGCTGGGACCGCGGCATGCTCCGGGTGAACAGCGTGGCATTCCAGGAACATGCCAGGGACAAACCGGTGATTTGTTAGAATAAAGTGTGCCGCAGCTGTACTATGATTTCATTCTTAATTTTCATTATTTATTATTTTTTACATATTTTTACATATTATATATTATTTACATATTTTTCTTTTTATTTCATTTTATTTTCAGCTATTTGTTATATATCTTTTAATTTTATTATGTATTTTGCGCTATGCAATTAACATGTTTATTTTGTATTATACAATTTATATTAATATGCAGGTCATTTTATTTAATATTATATTTTATCATTTAGTTTTTAAGAAATTTGTTATTATTGTTTTATATGTTTAATTCTTTCATAACATATTTTATCATTATTTTGGTTTTGAGCACTTCTATCTGTATGTATTTTATGTATTTAGTTTTTTGTTTGGTGTTGTTTAACATGTATGTCGAGTTTTATTAGTAACTCATCTAATGAATTGTCGATTCATTAGGGGTTAAAACCTGATGGACATTTCCTCTACTTGATTGGACTATTAAAGGGCTCAGTGCCTTTGTACTACTTCCCCCGATGAAGACGCAGTGTATAACAAGACGAAACGCGTAGGGTTGTCCTTCTTTTTGAGATCTGAATTCAAGGAGCCAATAATTACACGGAGCCAGGAGCGGTGGAACATTGAAGGCTGTAATACCAGTTCCAGGAGAACATTGACACAACGCCTTTACTGACACGCACCCGGAAGCGGAACCACTTCAACCATCCGCGAGGGTCTGGTCCTAGTTTCCAATCGTGGCTGCAATACTTATCTATGGCCCTTGCCACAGTCCTCTAATGTGCATGTACTTGTGACCTTTGTGAGTTGCATTTTTTACCTTGTTCAGATTAATATTAATTAATATTGATTTACTGTACGCTATGGAGCCCGCGCTTTCCAATTTAGTTTTTTATGTAGGGAGAGAGAGAGAGAGAGAGGGAGAGAGAGAGAGAGAGAGAGAGAGGGGGTTATCTGTACCATACTAGCCGAGCTTAATAATCAAAAATGAATAAACGATACAGTTCTGTGACAAACTAAATGCTTTTATTTGTGCGAGCTTTCGAGATACACTGATCTCTTCTTCCGACGGTGTTACAATGGACAAAGCAAGAAAGGTTTTAATTAAAAACAGTGCATCTTGGAATGTATCTGTGACTGAAGCCTATCCCTCCTCCATGTGCAGTATGCGATTAATGACTTAATGTAAGGTGTTAAATGGTCCCTGAATGTTAGTGATGTACAGTAAGAGAATGTGTGTGTATGCGTATGTCTCTGCCTATGGGTGTCTCATCTGGGGAGGTCTGTGTTGAGCAGTTATTGCTCCCTTATTTGTGTTACATTCATTCACCAATTTAGTACCTATCATTCATATGATTTATTAATTAGTTTAGTACACATATATTAACCATATAAATATTTACATATCTTTATTTTCATTTTTATGTATAAAAAGTAATAATACATCTACTAGTGACACGGGTATATCAGTCACAATTGGTTATATTATATATTGTTTTATTCTTGCTCCGCTGGCCCTCTCTATTCCTATCACAGCCTGTTTTAGCAGGCTGCCAATATCTTCCTTATGTCTAGATTCCATATTTCCAATGACTGAATATGCTATATATTATTTTTTGTTAAATCAAATTGGTCGTATATAATTTTCTGAGTTATTTTTATTTTATGAATCTCCACTTGTTACTCATCTTTTATTTATTATCTTTTTACATAATTATATTTAATGTTATTATAAAAATTTATTATGATTGTTTGTTCATTATAATTAATATTCAGGACGTGCTTTATTATTCATCCATGTTGTGCATCATTTTGAAGGCTGATTTGTATATTGGTCTATATATTTTGGCACTGCAGTTGAACTATCAGAACTATCATGAATTGTCATGATGTCAATTTCTATTTGATAAGCATCAGCTTTTTTTTGCAGATTTAAATATGGGCAGATCCAAGACAGCTTTAGCCTCTGATGAAGTTGCTTAGACGCAAAAAAAAACGCGCTAGGTTGAGTTTGTCTATGACATGGGCTGAGGTTGTACCACACTGCGAAACAGGCTCCCATGAAAGACTACAACGAAGAGGGAATCCCACACTAGTGCCACAGATTGCTGGACCACAAGGTTTGGCGTGCGTTATCTCCACTTCCGGTTTCCAGTTTGCAGAAGGTGTCCTGCTCCACGGCTGATGCATGAGGGAGCCTGTGTGGACCAGAAGAGCTGAGACGGAGATTGAGTATTGAACTCATGAATGCACTTTATTATTCGGTTTTTGTGAGTCTAACTATTGTGGATTTTAACCTTTTTATTAAAATTGTTCAAGCAATATTTCACTAGGAGAGTGTGCCTTCTCTCTTCTTTTTTCATATATATATATATATATATATATATATGAGCTGACAGAGCATTGCAGGTTTGGATCCAATTTTGTTTGGCTCTCACTATATTTGGTTTAGCGCAACTACAGAGGTAGCCCGTTTGGACCTGAAGCAGGAGATTATAATGAAGATTGGGAGATTGGTCTGGTTTTGTAGTTACTTTAGAATGCATTTGATTGATTAATTTCGGTTGTGAGTAGGGTTTAGCTTGTTGTTTCTTGATATTTCTTTTTTTGTTTTTAGATGGACGTTCTGTAAGTGAATGAATGAATGTATGGGGACTTTTATGGCTATTGGGCCAAGAAGAAAGCAGAACAGAGGCTGTATGGAAAGCTGATGGGTTTTAGGGGGGATAGGTGGAGAGGTTCCTGGTTGGGATTGTGGATTGTGTTAGGTTAATATCTGTCCAATGATTTTGAAGGAGGAACAGAGGAGCGCAGCCCTGGATATTCTGGTGCTGCACATTGGGGAGAATGATCTGGGTCAAATGTGTTCAGTGGACCTTATGAGTGGTATTAGATTGAATGTAGCTCAGTTATCGGAAACATTTCTGGTCGCAGTGATAGTGTGGTCAGAGATTGTTCCCAGGTTGGTCTAGGGGGGACTCAGGATAGAAAAGCTGTTGATAGAAGCAGGAGGGGGCTCAACCATGGGGTGGAAGATCTGCTGAGATCAATGGAGGTGTTGCAGTTTTGCATAAAGCATACGGTGGCAAGGAAGTTTGACCATAACGGGAGGACGGAGATAACTTAGTGATAGCTCTTTGAGGTACCTCTGGCTATCTTTAATAATAGGACTACAGGACGAGTTGGAGTAGGCAGAGCTCCTATTGGTGGGGAAAAGGGTTGAGAGGTCAAATTGCCTCTGCGGCGGAGGGGTGCAGACTGATCAATTTTTCCAAGGTTGGTATTGAAGGTTAATGGGGGTTCGAGTGAGATAGTCTTAGGTCCGGACCAAGTGTGGCAATCCAGACGGTGTCCTCTTGAAAGGACCTTAGAGTGTAGATCCGACAGTGCTCACTAGGTCAGGAGCAGTGGTGAGTGTCACGGTAGACCAGGACTCTTAGCATAATTTATATTTAAGGGATCAGTCAATAGGCAAAACAAGGCAGTGAAATAAAACGAGGTTTATTCGGCTAAGACCTCGGAAACACATAGAAATATAAAATACAGAAATATACACACTTACAGGGGTCTGGGGAATGAGATCTACCTTTCTCAGGTGCAGGGCACCCACTTGCATGGGCTTACCCTGAACAGAACCTTGTTCCATACATCCTGGACCGAAATCCATCAGAAAATCGTGACCGGGACCAGTCCTGAATCCTCTGGAACTGATTCCGGCAGAAAATCCTGACCACGACTGCTAGATCGATTTTGAGAACTTGGCCACAAGAGACGGGACAGTCTCTGCAAGGCAAGCTTTCCAAGCTTCAAAACGAAGCTGGTCACTCTGCTATTTTGAACAGACCAACTTTGAAAAGCCCGCCGTAGCTTCATCGACTCCCGATTGGTTGCGCTCCTCTCTCTCCTGGTCAGCACCTTACATATACTCCACTGGGCTACCCCCAGAATAGAGGAGGGAAGGAGCAGTCAATCAGAGAATCGGAATCCCTCTGAGCCAGCCAATAGAAAGAGGGTCTCGACCTTCAACTGACATCAAGGGAGTAGGCGTGCCACAGAGGCTCGAACGCTGGGTGAGCGGGAAATATGATTTTAGCCAAGAGGATCAGACTATATGGCTGCATCCTCTCTGGCTAACTCATTGCCTCCTGCTGTGCCGACTTCACCAGGTCTGGCACTGACAATAAGGGTGTCCCTTTGTACTCCGGACATGGCTACTCACCTTTTCTCAATCACTATTGCTTTCACACCACTGGATGTCCTCTCCCCTTTGAACTACAGACCCTATGTAGACTTGCTTGCACGGTAACTGGTCACATGGGCAAGATACATAGAGCCTTATAATAAATGTATAAAACATTGAAACACATATTTTAATATACACTGGCGACACACTTTATTCGAGCTCGGCTAGTCCCACGAATTCGGGTATACCCGGGTGTATTGAGGTTTGTGACTGTTTTCTGCCCGAGTATATTGGGTTATTTTCCAGGCAGGGATTGAAGCATTTTATTCCCACTGGCTGCAATACTGCACAGTATATATATATATACTGCATTACAATTCATGAATTTATGCCATCTGGTAGACACGCGAAGCATTGCAGCCTATTAAATCCTAATCATTATCATTTAACAGATCAGCCGCCCGTCAGCCAGGCATGAACCCAGGCTGGGAAGGCAAACGCAACGGGGCTTGTCAGAGGTGAGGAGCGGCGCATTCCAGGTATCTGCCAGGTACATACTGGGTATTTGCTCGAATAAAGTGTGTCGGTGCAGTATGGGGGACCTTGGGGAGACTCATGACTGTGTTGGATATAAGACTGGGATATCTGGGCTCGAAAAGCACGAGTCTGGGGGACACAGGGCAGCCCCGGTGTAATTCTACTCGCATATCGGCAAATCATGCCTGCACGTCGGGAAGAATTAAGATACTACTGGTAACTCCAGTTTCCGAACTCTTGCAAACAAACGAATTGCATTATTACCCAAATATCCTACCTAAAACTCACACACAGAAAGTTCCATGAGTCTGGGGTACACGGAACATGAAATAGGAAAAAATTGGGTCATTTTATTTTCCCACATGTATTGTCCCTGGCTTATGGAGGTACCAGGGACCCTACAGGCTCAGGGGTAACAAGAAGGCTTATCTTTTATTAGATAGCCTGGTTATCCCCTCCCGACACAGTAAGCATTAAAAGGTGTATAATTTTGGGGGATACTTGCTGACCATGTTCAGGGATGTAATGATTGTTATGGCTATTGCCATTTGAAGTTAAGGTGTCTGTGATTATTGTGGGTTGTGGGTTTTGAGGAAGGGGAAAGGAATGGAAGGGTAGCAAGATCATATATTTTTGTTGTCAATAGTCCTTTACCTCCATTAGGTGGCAGCAGTGTTACAATTCAAAACAGAAAAGGAAATTGTTGATATACTTTCTTGGATTTAGAGATGGGGGAACCTTTCGGAATCCGTTCCGCCTTAGTTTCCCTGTCTTTAGGCGTCCAATCCGATCTGCGGAATGAAATCCGGAGTCGGATTGCATCATCTTAAGTCCAAGAATAATACTCTGAATCTGCCGGCGGACTCCGGCCCCGCAACTCCTGTTAAATTCGTGACTGGAATATACCAGAATCCGTTCCGTGGATTAAGCAGAGTCTGAAACCAAAAGCATGTATTTTATCACTCCCACTTCCTTCCCATTTGTGACACATATTCTGGTGAAGGAAGGAAGAGGGTACAGTATGTGGGAGAAGGTGTGGTGGGAAGGGAGAGAGATAAAGATAAAGAAAAGAAAATGTAGTAGTACAAAGAGAACAAAATAGATGTTATATGTAAATTTTTATGAGTAGTAGCAGCCAGGGCAGGAGGGACTCTGCCTATGCACCTCCTGTGAGACTGGAACAATGATTCCACCTCTGGCTCAATTGGCATTGAGGGTGGAACAGCTACTGTAGGTTAGTGGTCAGAGTACCAGTGGATTTTCTTGCATTCATGCAGTCATCGAGAGAGGGGAGCATGAGGAGGGCTGAACTGCAGAGACCCTGAGAGAGCAGTCCCTGGCTCAGGGCTGATTTAAGTGTGACTTTATGACCAGGCCGTGAGAAGGTCAACTCAACGGAGCTGGGTTACGAGGTCACAGACAGATTCCCTGAGTGGGAACTGAGAATGAACCTACAAGACTAAGGGAGGTCATCGCGTCTTGGCAATGACGCAGGAAGTTAACTGAACTACGGTTGTTCTTGGGGTTTTGTCGGTATTACCAGTGATTTGTGGATAATTTCCTGACCATAGTACAGCTGCTGACTCAACTGACCAAAGGTCCGATATCCCCCGGCTCGAGGACGTAGTTTAGCTCTTAGTGCCAGCAGTCAGAACTATTTTTAAACAAACAAGAGTTTTGGAGACAGATGGACCCCCAATTGTGAAAAAACTTCAAAACCATCAAGGCCCATCTCACCAACGCACCAGTACTTGCATTTGCTAATCCACAAAAGCCTTACAACCTGCATGTAGACGCCAGCAAGGAAATACTGGGAGCTGTGTTGTATCAGGAACATTTGGGTGATTTCCAGTCTGTGGCATTTGTGAGTAGAGGGCTAGCCCCTTCAGAAAGAAACTACCCAGTACATAAACTTGAGTTCCTACCCTTAAAGTGGGTGGTAATCGATAAACTGCATGACTACCTACTGCACCGACACACTTTATTCGAGCAAATACCCAGTATGTACCTGGCAGATACCTGGAATGCGCCGCTCCTCACCTCTGACAAGCCCCGTTGCGTTTGCCTTCCCAGCCTGGGTTCATGCCTGGCTGACGGGCGGCTGATCTGTTAAATGATAATGATTAGGATTTAATAGGCTGCAATGCTTCGCGTGTCTACCAGATGGCATAAATTCATGAATTGTAATGCAGTATATATATATATACTGTGCAGTATTGCAGCCAGCGGGAATAAAATGCTTCAATCCCTGCCTGGAAAATAACCCAATGCACTCGGGCAGAAAACAGTCACAAACCTCAATACACCCGGGTATACCCGAATTCGTGGGACTAGCCGAGCTCGAATAAAGTGTGTCGCCAGTGTATATGGGGCATCATTTGTTGATTCTGATAACAATCCACTTACGTATATCCTCTCTTCCACTAACCTGCATGCTACTTGACACAGGTGGCTAGCTGCGTTGGCCACACACACTTTTAGCCTAAAAATATAGACTGGAAAAACAGAATATTGATGCTGATGCATTGTCCCAGATACAAAGAGATATCTGGGAACCTGATAGTCAGTGGGAGTAGATTATAGCCACCAGGGTACAGACTCTGTGTAAACAAATCAAGGCACCCAGATGCATTGGCAAATATAACTGAGTAGCATATAGCTTGGAAATACACCACATCACTATACCCACTGCACTTATTCAGAGGAATCGACCATGACTGGACTGCCAAGATTAAATCAACAGGATTTGAGGGAAGTGCAGCAGTCTGATCCAGGCATAATGGATGTGTGGGCAGCCCTGATCAGAAGAAACCCATTTAATCTATTAGGAAGGTGCATCCTGATGTTCCCCTGCTAGTGAGACAATTGCTAGTCTGTTGATGAAGAGTGAGGTGTTCAGAATTGCCAAGAAGTCTCAGCATTTAGTCACCAAACAGTTGGGGCTCCAAATCAAATACCGGCAAGTAGTACTGAGCTCCCTTGATAATAACTATGGTCACCTGGGGATTAGTAAAACTCTGGGACTGGTTTGAGACTGTTTATAAGGCTTTCATAAGGGCAGAAAGTATTGCATCCACAGATGATAGGTACGGGGGGACAGGATGTTGTCATATATCTGACATAAGGGACTTCATGAGCCATGGGCCTACACAATGCCCCTCTGCAACACAGTATGAACACATGACTTATCAAGTACTGCCAGCCAATGACTGGACCCTGAAGCCAAGGAATTTTTCAATACAATTTGTATTGTAAAAACATTTTATAAATAAATATATATAATCAAAAATTAATAGATGAAATTGTTCTGTGGCTAATTAAATGCTTTTATTTGTGCAAGCTTTCGAGATACATTGATCTCTTCTTCTAGCGGTGTTACAAAGGATAAAGCAAGAGAGGTTTTTACTTAAAAACAGTGCATCTTGGAATTTATCAGTGACTGAAGCCTATCTCTCCCCCCTGTGCAGTATGCGATATTATGACTTAAGGTGGTAAATGGTCCTTGAATGGTAGTGATGTGAGTATGTGAATGTGTGTATGTGTGTGTATGTGTGTACATGTGTGTGTAGATATAAATTTATAAAGCACCCACAGCGTATACAGTGCTTTACAAAAGTTGTGTGTGGAGTAGGAGTGTATACCAATGGTGTGGGTAGGGGTAGAAATGTAACAGGGTGTTGCATTACTCTTAGTGTGTAGATACTATGTGGTCCCAATTGGTATATAGGGAAAGAATTACATAGTACATTAGTGTAACAGGGGAGTTATCCCTGTTCAGGTAATGTGCCTCTAATCCAGCAGTGTGGTGGTTAACTGCTGGTAGTCAATTGACAAACACCACCTGCCTGATTAGATGGCATAGAAAAGCCTGTCTTTTGAGACAGGAAGTGAGACTCCTTAGCTCACACCTGAGCTGAACTTGGAGACACACAGTCTTGAGCCTTGCCAGAAGAAACAGCAGAGCTGCTTTCAAGACACAGGGGAAACTTCTAAACCTGAATGCTGACACACCCTGAGGAAAAGGGAGCTGAACCAGGGACAGAGAATATTTTCTCTCCAAACCACAAGGAACAGATAAGACTTTCATTTATGAGACTTCTTATATCTGCTAAATTCATGCTATATGTTTGGGGCTGGGAGACATGCTTATCTAACGGAGTTGTGAACTGCGTAGTATTTCACTAGAAATACTCCCAAGTGAATAGAAGCTTTGTTTACCCCTTGTTTGGATGGTTTCCTGATGTTAAGGAAACAGGCGCAATAAAAGGCTTATTTAATTTCACTATAATCAGTCACCCTTGCATACCTCTGTGAGCGTCCGCCTACATATGGTGTCCGAAGTGGGATGAGAGGTGGTCTTTGAAGTTAGAAAGGACCGGAGATTTGTTCTGTGAATTTTTTTTATGCTTTTTGCCTACAAACAGTCTAAACAACTTTAAAAAAAAAAAAAAAAAAATCTCATGCAGCAGAGATCAGAGTTAAAGTGATACCACTGCACTGAAACTTACAAAACCACAGATGGAATCTTTTCCCCAATCCCAACAGGAGAGAGAGAGAGACTGCTGAAGCAGGTAAAACCTTATTTGCCTATCACAATAAAGTGTAATATGGTCATTGAAATAGGGGGTTTGCCTTCCAGCCATAGTCAGGGTTCAAGAAGTGAGTTAGCCCTTGAAAGGGATAGTCGTTTGTTATTTTCAAATGTTTAGCTGAAGCAGTGAATACAGATGGTGACCCATGAGCGGTACTGATTCTGCAAGTAAAGGCTGCCACACCGCATAGGACTACCAGTTGTGAATGGAGTATATGCAGAAAAATGTGAAAATTGATGCAAGACTGTGCTGAAGCAGAGGAATTTTCAGTAAACAAGTGCTGAGGGTAAAATTGCCTACTAGAAAAAAAAAGGAATTGCTGAACTGTGTAAAAGGTATCCCAAAGTGTGAAGAGTGAATGTCATAATACCCAAAATTGAGACTGAACTCAAACAGAAAATCACATTATTTGGCTGAAGCAGAGAGATTGCACCTAGCAAGTAAATGGTGTAAAGCAAAGAGAAGTTTTTACCTAGAAACTACACCTTCAGCATACCTAATGAGAGATTAAACCTAGCAAGTAAATGGTGTAAAGCAAATAAATGTTTTTACCTAGCAACTGCACATCTTGTATACCTGATGAGAGAAAATGCATGCACAGCACTGTTGATATTGTAAAACTTACCCAAGAAAGAAAAAGTCTACAGAGATGCCTGTGAGAGCTATGACCTCTACAAGCAAAATATGCCCACCTGTAGGACTACCACAATTGGGGGTTCTAGTGAATACAGTGGCAACAGCTGCAATAGCGCCTCCTGAGGTCAGGAAGAAAATGACACCTGATAGCCTAAAAATGGAGGACAAGATGCAGCATTCCTGTAATGAACCCTACCCCACGGAAGAGTGGCCCTTCCAGTCCAATAAAGAGGAAGACATCTGATTTATTAAATACTTTGACTATCAATCTGGAGTTGCCATCCATTTTTGCCTGCTGTGCACCTTTGCCTCCTTGCTGTTTCGTCTCTACTCTACAGGATTGCACGCGACCCACGTAACCCTGCACCTTTGGATTTGCTTTACCCCCAGGGACAGGTAGCGGGCAGTTGCCCTTAATTTGTTACCTTCGGGGCCACCAACAGGGGGGGAGAAAGGATACTGGCGTCCTGGGCCCCATGGCTCAGGGGGGCCCGGCCGCCTGGGCCCCCTCTGTGGCCAAGCACCAGTTAATTTTTTTTTAAAAATGGTGCGGGGTCTCCCTGTTGGCAGCGCCGGAAGTAGGTTGGGTTAAACTTCCGGCGCGAGAGGGAGGCCCTGTGTGCACGGGAGCAGCATGGAGACAGGTGCAGCGGGGCCAGCGGCAACTGATGTGACAAGCCGCCGGGCCCCTCGCAGCACCGCCACCTCACCCCCTCCTCCTTGCAGTCTCCGGGGCCCTCCCGCTACGCCCCCTCCCCACAGCATCGGCCATATCCGCCACCCCCCCCTTGCCACCAGGCCGTCCCCCAGCATCGGGCCAGCATCGACCCCACCCCCGCAGCACACCGGTGCGCACGGGAGCAGGAACGTGGTGTCGTGCATGCAGCGGGGCCGGGGGCATCTGCTGTGACCAGCCGCCAGGCCCCCCGCTGCACCGCCACCCCCCCTAGCAGGATAGAGCCTTCCACCCACCCTCCCACCCCCAGCCACCGGACACCCCCCGCAGCCGCCGGACACCCCCCGCAGCTGCCGGACACACCCCGCAGCCACCGGACACCCTCCGCAGCCGCCGGACACCCCCCCGAGCTGCCGGACACCCACGTATCACCCGGCCCATCGCAGAATCGCCCCCCCCCAGCACTGCAGGCACCGTCACGCTGTCCCCCGCTGCAGGTAAGTCTGATTTTTATATATATGTATTGGGGGTATTGGGTTTTTTTTTATATGCATTGGGCGGGTTGGGGTAATTTTTATATGCATTTGAGGGGGGGTATTTTTTATATGCATGGGGGGGTTGGGGTATTTTTTTATGGATTGGGGGGCTCCGGGTATTTTTTATATTTATTGGGGATATATATATATATATATATATATATATATATATATATATATATATATATTACACACACACACTCCCAGTAAGGCTTTGTCCCCGCTGGTGCTGTGTGCGCTCATGCTTGGAGAGCTCTCCAAGCAAGAGTGCCGGGTGTCCTTTAAATTTTCCCGGGAGGGGGGACGCTGCAGGGGAAGCTGATTGCGCTATAAAGTTAAAAATATATATTTACCCGAGCGCCGGTGAGCGTGTGCCCGCGCATACGCGCATCACGTGAGCGGGGACTTGCATATATATATATATATATATATATATATATATATATATATATATATATATATATATATATGCAAGTCACCTCGCCAAGCGCCACCCGCTCAGCGCTAGCGGGGACGCAGCCTAAGATATACCTATCTATCTATCTTACTGGGAATGTATATGTATGCATTGGGAAGGTGGGGTTTTTGTATGCATTTGGGGGGGGGGGGTTGTATATATTTTGGGGTGGGAAGTTTTTTGGTATATTTCTTGTGGGGAAGTGTGTGTGGGGGGGCAGAATGAGTGAGCGTGGAGTAATTGACAGAGGGAGAGGAGAGAGGGGTCAGTGAGGAAAAGAGGGAGTAATAGTGATAAGCAGGGGAGAGAAATACATGCGAGGCTGGAGAGTGAGATGGGGTGAGACGGAAGGGAGAGAAATACATGGGATGGGGGGAAAGAGAGGGGGCGTTGTGTACTGGTGTCCTTTACTGCAGACTCTTTCATGCATAGTGTATGTATGATCATGTACAGATGCTTGCAAACATTCAAGTATGTCCTTGTACACATGAATGTTTATAAATGCTCATTCACTGAATGAGTGAAGGCATATTTTATAACATATGAATATCTATTAATCATCAGTTGATTAATGTTAATACATTATGACACACTTTGCATGTATATGGAAGATGACATTCACTTAGCTCTTGTTCAGTATTAGATGTTACAGGTGTATTATTGAAATTTAGATTGTAATTTCATGCTAATATTATGTACATACAAATTAATGTAATTACCCATATAACAGCCTACTTTTTAATGTAATGTTTTCATGTGTCTTCACTCTGCAAGACATTACTTACCTTAATCTTCATTCATAGTTCATCATGTTGGCATGTGATCATGTATGATTTGTGGTTACAATAACAGATCTGTAAGTGTGTATGAATATATCTGTAGTCTATCTCTGTATCTCTATCTATATATGTATACACACACACATTGTCTATCTTTGTGTGTGTGTGTATATATATATATATTTACTGATATATAGATATATATATATATATATATATATATATATATATATCTGCCAGTGTTGTCTGCAAACAGCCCTTGTGTTAATGATATACAAATGTTAGGATACTTGCTACAATTATTGTATCAGTATGAGTGAGGCCCTAATTCAGTCAGCTGTATTGAACTTTGATTATGATTACAACAAGGCCTGCTTACACCCATGCCTTTAGTTTTGAACTCTATATGTAACGGGTATTCCCCCCCCCCCCAATCGCAGATCTGATGTGGGTGCAAGGAACATACGGTGTTACCATAGGTGTGGTGCATTACCTGTTGGCTCACAGGAGGGCTGAGCTTCCACCACAGGGAACCTGGGGCAATTATACTAGGGGTAACCACTTACTCAATTCAGCGCCTCCACCTGCGATGGCTCCCACCAGAGGGGAAGTGGTTCCTCGCAGGACAATACAATAATCACATACACGGGAATATATATTAACGAGTGACTTTACTAACAAGCAATATAACATATCACGCAATACCTTTATATAACCTGTGTCCCTCTCTAGAGGAGACACCTACGCGTCGCGCAGGACGCTTCCCCAACACCAGGTGATCCCACCCAGTGTCCCGAGAATCCCACCCAATGTCCCACACTCTTGGAGAGAACGTGGGTGACTGCGCAGTCACAGTTACACTAAGGGGCCCGTTGGTGCACTTATGACTGTATGGTACCTGCCGAGCACTCCGGTACTCGGATCAGCAACTGGCTTCGCAAAGGGTCAGACGTGTGATGAATCCGTCTGATCCTCCAACCGAACTCCTTTGTACGCAGACCGCCAGGGCGGTCTCCCTCTGGAATAGTCTCTGCGGACCCCAACGTGGGTCCGAACCGCTTTACAGGAACCGCAGCGTTCGCTGAGTCCCTAACTAACACTTGGTACAAACGTGACAGGAACCCTAACCTAGGGCCTGTCCCTGTGGTACCGCAACCTAAAGTGGCTTTGGGGAAAACTCCTAGAGGCCTACCGGGGTTAATAACCTGCCCCACTCCCCTAACTCTTCCCAGCCTTGACTGTACTTACTAAGACCTAACGAGTCCCTGCGCCTACAGCAGCAAGCTGTAGCTCACTGGATGCTGCAGCCAACGTGCTGCGCAACAAGGTGCCTGCCTGTCAGACCTCACAGCACTAACAGCCGTGACTCTGACAAGGCAGCACTCTATACTAAGGGCAGCGTCCCTATCTTGGGCCTCCCTAAGCACTTACCCACTAAACTAGTGGGGAGTTGGGGCCTACCTGGGGTGTAGGTACCTATATGGGGCAGGAGCTGCACTCGCTCCCCGCACCCTTCCTTCCCTCACAGCTCCCTGACTCCAACTCTCTGTAACCTTTCTTTCCCAGCTCCCACTAATGTAAGTGGCAGGGTCCCTGGGGAGCTGAGCTATCTCGGGCCCTGGGGGTGCTGGCCTAGTACAGGGAGTCCCTGACTCCTGTACCCTACCTCCTTCCCTGGGCTGCTCCGGTCTCTGACTGCCTAACGTGCTGCAACTGACAAAAACCCTGTCTGCACACAACATTGTTGCAACTCTGCAGCATGAGAATCTGCCAGCTCTATTGGCTTCAATGCTGCCTGTGACCAGGGTGAAAGTGCATTCCCCAGAGGCTGCTGGGAATTGTAGTTCTTGGTACAGCTCTTTTCTATGGGGACCGCTGTGCGCGATCTTTACTGCGCATGGGCGAAGCTCGCGCCACAACCAAGAGGGCGGTGCCCGCCGGGAGCAGTTGCCGTCCCCTTCCCCCACTGCCACAGGGGTAAGGCAGAGGGCAAAGGAAGATCAGGGGAACCGGGGGTGACCCCCTTA